>NC_140011.1:8626367-8704687 GCF_964263955.1 Coregonus lavaretus | reverse complement strand
TGTGAAAACCTTGTGAAGACTTACAGAAAACGTTTGACCTGTGTCATTGCCAACAAAGGGTATATAACAAAGTATTGAGAAACTTTTATTATTGACCAAATACTTATTTTCCACCATAATTTGTAAATCAATTCATAAAAAATCCTACAATGTGATCTTCTGGATTTTTTTTTCTCATTTTGTCTGTCATAGTTGACGTGTACCTATGATGAAATTACAGGCCTCTCTCGTCTTTTTAAGTGGGAGAACTTGCACAATTGGTGGCTGACTAAATATTTTTTCCCCCACTGTAATGAACCATTCAGAACACATTACAATTTATCCTCTCTCTCTCTCTCTCTCTCTCTCTCTCTCTCTCTCTCTCTCTCTCTCTCTCTCTCTCTCTCTCTCTCTCTCTCTCTCTCTCTCTCTCTCTCTCTCTCTCTCTCTCTCTCTCTCTCTCTCTCTCTCTCTCTCTCTCTCTCTCTCTCTCTCTCTCTCTCTCTCTCTCTCTCTCTCTCTCTCTCTCTCTCTCTCTCTCTCTCTCTCTCTCTCTCTCTCTCTCTCTCTCTCTCTCTCTCTCTCTCCATCCGCTCGCTTCCTTCTCCTCTCTCGCTCTCTCTCTGCACTCATTCTCTTTTAACTCTCTTCTTCCTCATCTTGTCCTTCTAGCTTTGTCATTTCTGCCCTGTGTTGTGATTGGGTTGCCTTCCAAATGCAATCAGCGCCTGATTTACCTACTTGAACATCATCTGAAGTGATTTTCCATCAGAATGAGGACAGTAGTTAGTTACGCAGTGTAATTAATAGAACGCTGGGGATCAATAAACAACCATCCAACCTTGCCTGTCTGCTCTCTGCCTCTATCCTCTCTCCTCTTCCAGATTGGATCTACAAAGACTTTTAAAATACCTTTTAAAGAAGCTTAAACCTAAAACTCTGTAGGAAAACAAAACACAAGCTCGTGAGTTGTTGCTAATGTGAAGAGACAGGTGACTGGGTGTGCATCCCAAATGGCACCCTATTCCCTTTATAGTGCACTACTTTTGACCAGGGCCCACACAGCTCTGGTGAAAATGCACTATATAGGGAATAGGGTGCCATTTAGGACCTAGCATGGTTGAGTGTCAGGAGGACAGCGGAAACAGAGCCTGGTGTCTCAGTGAGCGGCTCCGCTCCGCTTGGCTTATCAGTGTCAGAGTTGACACACCTCATCTGTGGGATAAAGCACCAGGATACTCCCTAATCCGTCCCCGTCTCAGCCCAGACACCTCTCAGCGGGTTAACAGATGCAGACTGGACGTGACACGACAAACAATTTGGGGCGCAATGTGATGCTCAATGCTATCTTTCAGATGTGAGTGTTAACGAAAGGGACTAAAGTCGATTTTGGCGTATGGGGAGGGTGTCAAGTCTTGTCTGACTAATAAGACAATATTGCAACAGATTCTGGAGGCTTTTTTTGGGAGGTAGCCTAGGCTAATATGGTGTAGAATGGTCTGACTTTGCTCAATCCCAGTATAAGCATGCAGTCCTTTGCCAAATTCCTTAAATAAGATATTTCTGACAATGTCTTTGGATAGTTGTACAAGTTTACATTACTCTAGATTAGGTTTGTGCTGTCAACTTCGAAAAAGCCTGTGAAAATGGCTGTTCATAGCAAGGTCATCAGAAGCAGCTCAAAAAGCTCTGCTTTGTCCAACAACTTTGACACCTACCTACCTCGCCGTGCAGCAAATCTTCCAGCTTCACGCCTAGAGGCTAATGGTTTTACAAACCTTTATCCTTGGGAAGGCATAAACTCCCTATCCCTTACTGATAAGAAAACTGATGGATTCTCTCTCTCTCTCTGTGAAGCACTGGGGCTGAGGCTCCATACATTTGTGTAGCAGCCTAGCAACTCGTCGCCCGCTCTGACAGCAGCAGATTTAAAAGCCTTCCTTCCCTCATACTTTGTGCTTGTAAATCCCAAACACACCAACGCATCGCCTCGTTGAATATACGATAAGGATTTTTTTAACAGACTCTTTCATGTAAGATAAAAATGTGTTTAGAGTCGTTAGAGCGTAATTACTAACGTCTTAAGTGTTGCTTTTAGGGCCACTTAGCTTACCTTAACTCTCAGAGGCTTAACTCATGAATAGAGATGAAACATCACAGGGACTACTTCATGAGGTGGATGTAGGTTGTGTCCCAAATGGCACCCTAGCCCCTATATAGTGCACTACCTTTGACCAGGTCCCATAGGGAATAGGGTGCCATTTGGGACGCAAGTGTAATAACAGTGTGGTACAGGTCTGAGTCACTACGGGCGGGTGGGCGGTGCAGCAGGCAGCCTCATAACATCTCTCTTTTAATCAGGCTCTCACTCAAAGCAAAGGCATTCGTTCGACCCTGCAATTTCTGCTGTTCTAAGAGTTTTTCGCTGGGGTGTGGTTAAGGTTGATGTTGGGATAAAGAGAGGGTGAGAGAGAGGAAGAGGGGTCGCTGAATTGGCTAGGTGGGTTCTTTATTCTTTTCACTTTAAAGTAGCATAGTTTTGGTGGAATCAAAACAATCTATTACATCAGCCTTCTAATTATGGCTAGGAATGTGCCAATTAATCTGTTGCCTGGCAGTTGAACAGTGCCTATTGGCTCTGGTCAAAAGTAGTGCACTATATATGGAATAGGGTGCCATTTGGGATACAACCAGTGATCCTGCCTCCACTGTTATTAGCTGCCCTTTTCAAACACACAGAAGTGATTAGAATGAGGAACCAGCACAGAGGATGTCAATATTCAAATCAAATCAAATTGTATTTGTCACATGCGCCGAATACAACAGGTGTAGACCTTACTGTGAAATGCTTACTTACAAGCCCTTAACCAACAATGCAGTTAAGAAAAATAAGAGTTAAGAAAATATTTACAAAATAAAAAAAAGTACAAGAGCAACAATAAAATAACAAAAACAAGGCTATATACAGGTGATGTAAAGTACTTAAGTAAAAATTCTTTAAAGTACTACTTAAGTTTTTTTTTTTTGTACTTTACTTTACTATTTATATTTTTGACAACTTTTACTTTTACTTCACTACATTCCTAAAGAAAATATTGTACTTTTTACTCCATACATTTTCCCTGACAACACAAAGGACTCGTCACAATTTGAATGCTTAGCAGGACAGGAAAATTGTGAAATTCACGCACTTATCAAGAGAACACACGGTTATCCCTACTGCCTCTGGTCTGGCGGACTCACAAAACACAAATGCATCTTTTGTAAATAATGTCTGGGTGTTGGAGTGTGCCCCTGGCTATCCGTAAAAATTTTAAATAAGAAAATGGTGCAGTCTGCTTTGCTTAATATAAGGAATTTGAAATGATTTATACTTTTACTTTTCATACTTCAGTGTATTTTAGCAATTACATTTACTTTTGATACTTAAGTAACTTTTACTGAAGTAGTATTTTACTGGGTGACTTTCACTTTTACTTGAGTAACTTTCTATCAAGGTATCTATACTTTTACTCAAGTATGACAATTGGGTACCGGTACCGAGTCAATGTGCGGGGGTACAGGTTAGTCGAGGTAATTGAGGTAATATGTACATGTAGGTAGGGGTAAAGTGATTATGCATTGATAATAAACAGCGAGTAGCAGCAACATAAAAAAAAGGGGGGGGGGGGGGGGGGCAATGCATATAGTCCAGGTAGCCATTTGATTAGCTGTTCAGCATTCTTATGGCTTGGGGGTAGAAGCTGTTAAGAAGCCTTTTGGACCTAGACTTGGCGCTCCGGTAACGCTTGCCATGCAGTAGCAGAGAGAACAGTCTATGACTAGGGTGGCTGGAGTCTTTGGCTATTTTTAGGGCCTTCCTCTGACACCGCCTGGTATAGAGGTCCTGGATGGCAGGAAGCTTGGCCCCAGTGATGTACTGGGCCGTACTGACTACCCTCTGTAGTGCCTTGCGGTCGGTGGCTGAGCAGTTGCCATACCAGGCGGTGATGCAACCAGTCAGGATGCTCTCTATGGAGCAGCTGTAGAACTTTTTGAGGATCTGAGGACCCATGCCAAATATTTTCAGTCTCCTGAGGGGGAATAGGCTTTGTCATGCCCTCTTCACGACTATCTTGGTGTGTTTGGACCATGATAGTTTGTTGGTGATGTGGACACCAAGGAACTTGAAGCTCTCAACCTGCTCCACTACAGCCCCGTCGATGAGAATGGGTGCGTGCTCGCCCTCTTTTTCCTGTAGTCCACGATGATCTCCTTTGTCTTGATCACGTTGAGGGAGAGGTTGTTGTCCTGGCACCACACTGCCAGGTCTCTGACCTCCTCCCTATAGGCTGTCTCATCGTTGTCGGTGATCAGGCCTACCACCGTTGTGTCGTCAGCAAACTTAATGATGGTGTTGGAGTCTTGCTTGGCCACGCTGCCATGGTTGAACAGGGAGTACAGGAGGGGACTAAGAACGCACCCCTGAGAGGCTCCCGTGTTGAGGATCAGCGTGGCAGATGTGTTGTTGCCTACCCTTACCACCTGGGGGCGGCCCGTCAGGAAGTGCAGGATCCAGTTGCAGAGGGAGGTGTTTAGTGCCAGGGTCCTTAGCTTAGTGATGAGCTTTGAGATCACTATGGTGTTGAATGCTGAGCTGTAGTCAATGAACAGCATTCTCACGTAGGTGTTCCTTTTGTCCAGGTGGGAAAGGGCAGTGTGGAGTGCAATAGAGATTGCGTCATCTGTGGATCTGTTGGGGCGGTATGCAAATTGGAGTGGGTCTAGGGTTTCTGGGATGATGGTGTTGATGTGAGCCATGACCAGCCTTTCAAAGCACTTCATGGCTACAGATGTGAGTGCTACGGGTCGGTAGTCATTTAGGCAGGTTACCTTGGTGTTCTTGGGCACAGGGACTATGGTGGTCTGCTTGAAACATGTAGGTATGACAGACTCGGCCAGGGACAGCTTGAAAATGTCAGTGAAGACACTTGCCAGTTGGTCAGCGCATGCTCGGAGTACACGTCTTGGTAATCCGTCTGGCCCTGTGGCCTTGTGAATGTTGACCTGTTTAAAGGTCTTACTCACATCGGCTACGGTGAGCGTTATCACACAGTCGTCCGGAACAGCTGGTGCTCTCATGCGTGCTTCAGTGTTGCTTGCCTCGAAGCGCGCATAGAAGTGATTTAGCTCGTCTGGTAGGCTCATGTCACTGGGCAGCTCGTGGCTGGGCTTCCCTTTGTAGTCTGTAATAGTTTGCAAGCCTTGCCACTTCCGATGAGTATCGGAGCCGGTGTAGTAGGATTCAATCTTAGTCCTGTATTGACACTTTGCCTGTTTGATGGTTCATCAGAGGGCATAGCGGGATTTCTTATAAGCGTCCGGGTTAGAGTCCCACTCCTTGAAAGCGGCAGCTCTACCCTTTAGCTCAGTGCAGATGTTGCCTGTAATCCATGGCTTCTGGTTGGGATATGAACGTATGGTCACTGTGGGGACGACGTCGTCAATGCATTTATTAATGAAGCCGGTGACTGATATCGTATACTCGTATACGAGGGAGAGCTGTGTGTGGAGTAAAGGCGGTCTACAATAGTTTTTCCTCTGGTTTAAGTTTCCCTGCATTAAAGTCCCCGGCCACTAGGAGTGCCGCCTCTGGATGATACATTTTTTGTTTGCTTATGGTCTCATACAGCTTGCTGAGTGTGGTCTTAGTGCCAGCATCGGTTTGTGGTGGGAAATTGACAGCTACGATAAATATAGATGAAAACTCTCTTGGTAAATAGTGTGGTCTACAGCTTATCATGAGATACTCTGCCTCAGGCGAGCAAAACCTTGAGACTTCCTTAATATTAGATTTTGCGCACTAGCTGTTTTGACAAATAGACACAGACTGCCACCCCTTGTCTTACCAGAGGCAGTTGTTCTGTCTTGCCGATGGACGGAAAACCCAGCCAACTGTATATTATCCATGTCGTCGTTCAGCCACGACTCAGTGAAACATAAGATATTACCGTTTTTAATGTCCCGTTGGTAGGATAGTCTTGAACGGAGCTCATCCAGTTTATTCTCCAATGATTGCATGTTGGCCAATAGGACAATAAAGGCCGGTTACCCACTCACCGACGAATTCTCACAAGGCACCCGGACCTGCGTTCCCTGTATCTGCATATTTTCTTCATGTGAATGACGGGGATTTGGGCCTGGTCTGGTATCTGCAGTAAATCCTTCACGTTCGACTCGTTAAAGAAAAAACCTTTGTCCAGTTCGAGGTGAGTAATCGTTGTTCTGATATCCAGAAGCTCTTTTCGGTCATACGAGTCAGTTGCAGAAACATTATGTACAAAATAAATTACAAACAACTAAAAAAAACACACAAAATAGCACAATTGGTTTGGAGCCGGTAAAACGGCAGCCATCGCCTCCATTATGACACACTCCGTTACCAATATTGAGCCGTTTCGATTTGCCACATTTTTTGCCACATTCTCAGGCAGGCCTTGGTTACATCCCAAATGGCACCCTATTCCCTACATAATGCACTACTTTCGGGAGAGAATCCTTAAAAGTAAAGAGGGGAAAGCAGGTCAGACACTCCATCTGAACAACGTGAGTGAGAAGGGGAGGACATGCAGTGTTGTCTCTCCACAGACAACACAACAGCAGACAAGCAAATGATGGAGAATGTTGTAGACGGATCAAAACAATCAATATTTCTTGCTGTTCACCCTCCACAGCAAACAACTAACCCCACCCTACCAAACCCCCAATGAAAATACCTGTCAGTAAGAAGGTCAGTGCTCCTGCCAGCCTGTCAGGCAACTAGTCCAAACAACAGCTCCGAGCAAAGACCTTAATCTACAAAGAAAAACAACCACCGATAGAAAACTGTCAAGAAAACAAAGAAAAACATTGTTTCAGGAAAAGCCTTTTTTTACCGATGTGCACTCGCTTGAAACGAGACTGGTGATTAATGAATGGGCTCTGACATGATGAGGTAGTTAGCGTAGCCACCGTTACCTAATCTAAATGAAGCAGGGAGGAGGCCCATTTCTGAGGCAGTTTTATGTGGGGTTGAGTGGAGCACAAGCGTGCCGTGGTGTGGAGTCAGACGGTGGTTTGAATTTTTCAAGCCTTCGCTCTCTTTCATCAATTAAAAGAGCTGCTCCTAATTAAACAGCTCGCTAGCAGATGGAGCGGAGGTAGGGGTCGGACGTGACCGGGACGGGACAGGACAGGGTGTGTGTGTGGGGAAGAGAGGGTGGAGTGTGGAGTGTGGTGTGTGTGTGTGTGGTGGAGTGTGCCTGTGTATGTGTGCGTGCCTGTGTGCGTAAGTGTGTGTGTGCAGTGGGAGTTTGGGGAGAGAGGAAGCCCACTGAGTTTGTAATTAGCAGAGTTAAGCAGGACGTCCAACAGCTGGCGAGGAGTTTGACTGTTTTTTCATCCTCTGTCTCCCAGGCTTGTTAACTGTGTCTCAAAAAGAGAAACTCACTCTTCTCCGCCAACTAGGACTGACCCCTGACCGGCGGCATGCAGCTTCTCTCCCCATACTGTATTTCTGCTACAAGCATGCACACACACACACACACACACACACACACACACACACACACACACACACACACACACACACACACACAATCTCAACTACTGGCAGGGGAGATACAGTCTATCTCCAAACTCCAAACTTGTAGCATCCATTAAACACAAGGATACTTCACTTACTGTGACCATGTGGTCCGACCAGGGTGTCTGTATGTCCCTGTGCTGTGTGTGGGACCTCGATGGATGAAAGCCTCCTCATCTCTCTTCTTATTTGCTTGGAATTCTGCGTTGCTGTGCACATGCCAACTCTACTGTCCTGCTCTTGTTTCTCCATCTGAGACCACACACGCAGAGACATACTGTATGTACACACACACACACGCTCACACACACACACTCCCCTTATGGAAAAACCACATGAATTTCACAAGTGATCTTGTGTGATCTTATTTGATCACGTAATTTCATGTGAAATTAATGTGAAATAAATGTGACAACATGGGGATGCAATAGTTCAACATGTGATAACATGACACTACACATCTGACAACAGTTGAGCACATGTGAAAACCCAGGTGTCAAATGTAATTTAGAATATTTTACTTTGAAAGGTATAATTGACATTAATTCAATTTAAACAGTCATGGTCCCCTGCAGGTTGTCTCCGGTTTGTTCCAGGGATGTCCCCAAGGACGTTTTTTGGACATTCTTAGAACGTTGTGTCATGGTTCCCTGTTGGTTTTTGTCTAGTTGTGGTGAAAATATAGTAAATCTACAACTAGTTACTGTATTTTTACAGCTAAATTCAGGTGTTAATGTTAAAGGACAGTATGCTACTGTATGCTGATTACTTGGGACTCAACCTCACTTGGAATTTGAACTCTGAAGTTCAAAACATAAAGTTCTTACTGCAACTTAAAGTGGCAGTGAAAATAAAGAAAATGCTGTATTCTGATTTCAATTAGTGTAAAAATATTGTATAGTGTTGTACTGTGACCACACTTGGGACTCAGCCTTAAATGGAATTTGAACTCATAACCTCTTGGTTGCTAGCAACCTGAAATTCCCTGCTACAGTACAGTCGGGAGAGGTTGTGTTTTTCTCTAGCTGGAGGTAAGCAGGAGGTAAGCTTCTCATATGGCGTTGAGTAAAGCTTAACCATGTATTAGATCGTAGGTAGGTAGTTAGTTGTAGTTAGGTATTGTATTTATTATAGGTTAGTATTGTTGTTATTGTAGGTTTCCGTAGGTAATTGTAGGTTAGTATCGAAGCACGAGGCTAGCTAGCTAGCGGGTAGCTACTGGTAACGATTAGCAACGGTGGAGAGCTGTTTCCAATGTTAATGTGCTGCTACCCAACGTTTAATTTTTGCTGCGTTATGCGTTATGAAAGGAACTAGACACGGACATGAATTATCTGTTTAGTGTGCTAACACACTCTTGGCAGTTTGTTGTAACCAAGTATTGGTGCTAAATTGTGTGTTAATGGATGCTTGCTAGTTAGCTACGGCGTCATAGCTAGGTATCGTGGGTTGTTGTGGGTAGTTACTGTAGGTTGGCAGTGTCTTCGGCCGTGCCGGCTGTAGCACGAAGCGAGCTAACTAGCCGTTTTTCGAACAGAGTCAGAGTCAACACAGTAGCCATTGTGTGCCGGGTGTAGCACGAAGCTAGCTAGCCGTTCTTCAAACAAAGTCAACACAGTGGCCATTGCTAGCTACCCAACACGACCAGCTAACTGTACTGTAGTAGCTAAATACAATATACTTGTCCTAGCTAGCCAACGTTGAATCATTGCTGCGTCATGAAAGGAACTTGACACAGACACGAATGATCTGTTTAGTGTGTTATCATACTATTGGTGTGTCTTGGCAGTGTCTTCGGCCGTGCCGGCTGTAGCACGAAGCGAGCTAACTAGCCGTTTTTTCGAACAGTCAGAGTCAACACAGTAGCCATTGTGTGCCGGGTGTAGCACGAAGCTAGCTAGCTAGCCGTTCTTCAAACAAAGTCAACACAGTGGCCATTGCTAGCTACCCAACACGTCCAGCTAACTGTACTGTAGTAGCTAAATACAATATACTTGTCCTAGCTAGCCAACGTTTAATCATTGCTGCGTCATGAAAGGAACTTGACACAGACACGAATGATCTGTTTAGTGTGTTATCACACTATTGGTGGTTTGTTGTGACCAAGTGTTGGTGCTAAACTGTGTGTTACTGGATGCTAGCATGCTAGTTAGCTAGTTAACAAACTATTGGTGATTTGTTGTGACCAAGTGTTGGTGCTAAACTGTGTGTTAAACTGTGTGTTATTGGATGCTAGCATGCTAGTTAGCTATGGTGTCATAGTTAGCTAGCTGAATAAAGTGGGTTGAGTCTATTCCTTTAAACATTGAACCGCTGTGGTTCACAACAATTCTGATTTCTAAAGGTGGAAGTTGGGAGAGTTTTTGTTCGGGTGGTTCAGTGAAACAATTTTAGTTTCTGAGGTAGAAGTTTTTGGTGAGGGAGGCCCTGCTCTCTCCTCCTCCAGATGCTTAGCTCATTTCATTCCGATCTCCTCTGCATTTTTGTAGCCATTTGCTACAGCCTGTCAACTATGCCTCTGCCTATCCCTGTTCTCTCCTCTCTGCACAGGCTACACAAACGCACCACACCGCGCGGCTGCTGCCTCTCTAACCTGGTGGTCCCTGCACGCACCCCTCACCTGGAGTTCCAGGTCGCAGGCAGCCTCTGGAACTGCCGTTCTGCTGCCAACAAAGCTGACTTCATCCCAGCCTATGCCAACCTCCAGTCCCTCGACTTCCTGGCGCTGACGGAAACATGGATCACCACTGAAAACACTGCTACTCCTACTGCTCTCTCCTCGTCTGACCATGTGTTCTCGCATACCCCGAGAGCATCTGGTCAGAGGGGTGGTGGTACAGGAATCCTCATCTCTCCCAAGTGGACATTCTCAATTTTTCCCCTAACCCATCTGTCTATCTCCTCATTTGAATTCCATGCTGTCACAGTCACTAGCCCATTTAAGCTTAATATCCTTGTCATCTATCGCCCTCCAGGTTCCCTTGGAGAGTTCATCAATGAGCTTGACGCCTTGATAAGTTCCTTTCCTGAGGATGGCTCACCCCTCACAGTTTTGGGGGATTTCAACCTCCCTATGTCCACATTTGACTCATTTCTCTCTGCCTCCTTCTTTCCACTCCTCTCCTCTTTTGACCTCACCCTCTCACCGTCCCCCCCTACTCACAAGGCAGGCAATACGCTTGACCTCATCTTCACTAGATGCTGCTCCTCTACTAATCTCACTGCAACTCCCCTCCATGTCTCCGACCACTACTTTGTTTCCTTTTCTCTCTCGCTCTCCTCCCACACTACTCACTCTGCCCCTACACAGATGGTAATGCGCCGCCGCAACCTTCGCTCTCTCTCTCCCACTACTCTCTCCTCTTCCATCCTATCATCTCTTCCCTCTGCTCAATCCTTCTCCCTCCAATCTCCTGATTCTGCCTCCTCAACCCTCCTCTCCTCCCTTTCTGCATCCTTTGACTCTCTGTGTCCCCTATCCTCCCGGCCGGCTCGGTCCTCCCCTCCAGCTCCGTGGCTTGATGACTCACTGCGAGCTCACAGAACAGAGCTCCGGGCAGCGGAGCGGAAATGGAAGAAAACTAAACTCCCTGCCGACCTGGCATCTTTTCACTCCCTCCTCTCTACATTTTCTTCATCTGTTTCTGCTGCTAAGGCCACCTTCTACCACTCTAAATTCTAAGCATCTGCCTCTAACCCTAGGAAGCTCTTTGCCACATTTTCCTCCCTCCTGAATCCCCCCCCCCCCCCCCCCCCCCTCCTCTCTCTCTGTGGATGACTTCGTCAACCACTTTGAAAAGAAGGTTGACGACATCCGATCCTCGTTTGTTAAGTCTAATGACACTGCTGGTCCTGCTCACACTGCCCTACCCTATGCTTTGACTTCTTTCTCCCCTCTCTCTCCAGATAAAATCCTGCGACTTGTGACTGCAGGCCGCCCAACAACCTGCCCGCTTGACCCCATCCCCTCCTCCCTTCTCCAGACCATCTCCGGTGACCTTCTCCCCTACCTCACCTCGCTGATCAACTCATCCTTGACCGCTGGCCATGTCCCTTCCGTCTTCAAGAGAGCGAGAGTTGCTCCCCTTCTCAAAAAACCAACACTCGACCCCACTGATGTCAACAACTACAGACCAGTATCCCTTCTTTCTTTTCTTTCCAAAACTATTGAGCGTGCCGTCTTTAGCCAACTCTCTTGCTATCTCTCTCAGAATGACCTTCTTGATCCAAACCAATCAGGTTTCAGGACTGGTCATTCAACTGAGACTGCTCTTCTCTGTGTCACGGAGACTCTCCGCACTGCTAAAGCTAACTCTCTCTCCTCTGCTCTTGTCCTTCTAGACCTGTCTGCTGCCTTTGATACTGTGAACCATCAGATCCTCCTCTCCACCCTCTCCGAGCTGGGCATCTCCGGCGCGGCTCACTCCTGGATTGCGTCCTACCTGACCGGTCGCTCCTACCAAGTGGCGTGGCGAGAAGCTGTCTCCGCACCACGTGCTCTCACCACTGGTGTCCCCCAAGGCTCAGTTCTAGGCCCTCTCCTTTTCTCCCTATACACCAAGTCACTTGGCTCTGTCATATCCTCACATGGTCTCTCCTATCATTGCTACGCTGACGATACACAACTAATCTTCTCCTTTCCCCCTTCTGATAACCAGGTGGCGAATCGCATCTCTGCATGTCTGGCAGACATATCAGTATGGATGACGGATCACCACCTCAAGCTGAACCCTGGCAAGACGGAGCTGCTCTTCCTCCCGGGGAAGGACTGCCTGTTCCATGATCTCGCCATCACGGTTGACAACTCCGCTGTGTCCTCCTCCCAGAGTGCGAAGAGCCTAGGCGTGACCCTGGACAACACCCTGTCGTTCTCCGCCAACATCAAGGCGGTGACCCGCTCCTGCAGGTTCATGCTCTACAACATTCGGAGAGTACGACCCTGCCTTACACAGGAAGCGGCACAGGTCCTAATCCAGGCACTTGTCATCTCCCGTCTGGACTACTGCAACTCGCTGTTGGCTGGCCTCCCTGCCTGTGCCATTAAACCCCTACAACTCATCCAGAATGCCGCAGCCCGTCTGGTGTTCAACCTTCCCAAGTTCTCTCACGTCACCCCCCTCCTCCGCACACTCCACTGGCTTCCAGTTGAAGCTCGCATCCGCTACAAGACCATGGTGCTTGCCTATGGAGCAGTGAGGGGAACGGCACCTCTGTACCTTCAGGCTCTGATCAGTCCCTACACCCAAACGAGGGCATTGCTCTCATCCACCTCTGGCCTGCTGGCTCCCCTTCCTCTGCGGAAGCATAGTTCCCGCTCAGCCCAGTCAAAACTGTTCGCTGCTCTGGCACCCCAATGGTGGAACAAGCTCCCTCACGACGCCAGGACAGCGGAGTCACTCACCACCTTCCGGAGACATTTGAAACCCCACCTCTTTAAGGAATACCTGGGATAGGATAAAGGAATCCTTCTACCCCCCCCCCCCCCCCAATTGTAAAGTGGTTATCCCACTGGCTATAGGGTGAACGCACCAATTTGTGAGTCGCTCTGGCTAAGAGCGTCTGCTAAATGACGTTAATGTGCCCTTGAGCAAGGCACTTAACCCTAATTGCTCCTGTAAGTCGCTCTGGATAAGAGCGTCTGCTAAATGACTAAAATGTAAATGTAAATGTAAGCTACACCACCAGATGTGTGAGCATGGAAGAGATATGGCCACAGACTTATTGGCAAGAATACATTTCTGTACTTTGCTGAAAGCTGCCCAGACTCAAGTAAATAATTGTCCAATTATCACCATCAACGTAAAACTAGCAGTGCTCAAGGACATAGAGCACACATACATTCTTTGGGGATTTGAACTTGCAACCTCTTGGTTGAGAGTGCATTGATGTTTCTGCAATGCCACCAGGTTCATACTTACTCACACTACTGTAAATTCTCCAAAAATAAGGGTGTTGTTACCTGGGTACAAAAAGGTAAAAGGTACACTTCACAGGTACACATATGAACTCAAAAGGTACCGTTCTGTCAGGCGTCAGTGTGTAGCAGTAGGACGGAGTCAGGCGCAGGACACAGAGCTAGTAGACAACGTACTTTACTCGTGAAAATAAATGAACATAATCTCCAAGCATGGAGGACAAATCCCGCTCACCAGTCGATGACACCATACATAGAACAAACACGCACACAACACAATGGGAGCCAGATAGTTAAATAGGGAACAAATCATGAACATAATGGGAACCAGGTGTGTACAATAAAGACAAAACAAGTAGAACACAGAAACATAGATCGGTGGCAGCTAGTACTCCGGTGGCGACGAACGCCGAAGCCTGCCCGAGCAAGGAGTAGGGGCAGCCTCGGCTGAATTCGTGACACGTTCGGTACCTTGTAGATATAATGGGACATTTTTCTACCCAATATTTTGAACATAAGGTATGATCACCACTGCACTTTGATACAGTGTGGGCAATGTACTGATGGGGTCTATTAGCATATTTGGGTGTGTGGTCAATATACAGTACCAGTCAAAAGTTTGGACACACCTAGTCATTCCAGGGTTTTTCTTTATTTTTACTATTTTCTACATTGTAGAATAATAGTGAAGACATCAAAACGATGAAATAACACAAATGGAATCATGTAGTAACCAAAAAAGTGTTAAACAAATCAAAATATGTTTTATATTTGAGATTCTTCAAATAGCCACCCTTTGCCTTGATGACAGCTTTGCACACTCTTGGCATTCTCTCAAACAACTTCATGAGGTAGTTACCTGGAATGCATTTCAATTAACAGGTGTGCCTTGTTAAAAGTGAATTTGTGGAATTTCTGCGTTTGAGCCAATCAGTTGTGTTGTGACAAGGTAGGGGTGGTATACAGAAGATTGCCCTATTTGGTAAAAGACCAAGTACATATTATGGCAAGAACAGCTCAAATAAGCACAGAGAAATGACAGTCCATCATTACTTTATTAAGACATGAAGGTCAGTCAATCCGGAAAATATCAAGAACTTCAAGTGCAGTCGCAAAAAACATCAAGCGATATGATGAAACTGGCTCTCATGAGGACCGCCACAGGTAAGGAAGACCCAGAGTTACCTCTGCTGCAGAGGATAAGTTCATTAGAGTTACCAGCCTCAGAAATTGCAGCCAAAATAAATGCTTCACAGAGTTCAAGTAACAGACACATCTCAACATCAAGGAGACTGCGTGAATCAGGCCTTTATGGTCAAATTGCTGCAAAGAAACCACTTATAATGGACACCAATAATAAGAAGAGACTTGCTTGGGCCAAGAAACACAAGCAATTAGACCGGTGGAAATCTGTCCTTTGTGAGATGTTTGCTTCCAACCACCGTGTCTTTGTGAGACGCAGAGTAGATGAACGGATAATCTCTGCATGTGTGGTTCCCACTGTGAAGCATGGAGGAGGAGGTGTGATGGTGTGAGGGTGCTTTGCTGGTGACACTGTCTGTGATTTATTTAGAATTCAAGGCACACTTAACCAGCATGGCTACCACAGAATTCTGCAGCGATACACCATCCCATCTGGTTTGCGCTTAGCGGGACTATCATTTGTTTTTCAACAGGACAATGACCCAACACACCGCCAGGCTGTGTAAGGGCTATTTGACCAAGAAGGAGAGTGATGGAGTGCTGCATCAGATGACCTGGCCTCCACAATCCCCCGACCTCAACCCAATTGAGATGGTTTGAGATGAGTTGGACCGCAGAGTGAAGGAAAAGCAGCCAACAAGTGCTCAGCATATGTGGGAACTCCTTCAAGACTGTTGGAAAAGCATTCCAGGTGAAGCTGGTTGAGAGAATGCCAAGAGTGTGCAAAGCTGTCATCAAGGCAAAGGGTGGCTACCTTGAATAATCTAAAATCAAAAATATATCTTGATTTTTTTTACACTTTTTTGGTTACTACATGATTCCATATGTGTTGTTTCATAGTTTTGATGTCTTCACTACTATTCTACAATGTAGAAAATAGTAAAAATAAAGAAAAACCCTTGAATGAGTAGGTGTGTCCAAACTTTTGACTGGTACTGTAAATGTGTATTTGTGCCAACCGCCAGTGGAAGTGTTGTAGACGTTTCTGATGGTTAAGCGGATGTAACTAGAGCACCTCCTTTGACACTGTCTGTTCTGTAAACTTTGTAAGAGAATGTGTCAGTAATGAGCTGCACTGTGAATAGTTTTTTTGTGCATTTTCCACTAACTTAATGGCAACTTGTTGCTGTGAATTTGTAATTTCTTAACTGGGATGACATTCCTGTGTATGGTAACCAAAAAGAGCTAGCTGATAACCATGCCTGCTATCTTCTGATAGGCTGCAGCTGTTACAGTATGCTGCCAATCAGAAAGTGATGTGCATGTTGTCAACAGAAGAGTAAGTGAAGGCATAGTAGGTTACTGGCAAGACTGCTAGTGGCAGCAAGTATCCTGTATATTACTGGCAACATTTTGCCAGTAAGTTATTGTGAATTTTACAATAACTTACTGACAAGTAATTTCCAGTTAATAAACCCTTTCCAGCAAGAGTGGAATATTACATTTCTTGTTGGATCATCACCTCTGCCTGTATTAATGAGTATAATTTGCTGGTGCAAAACCATATATGAAAACATTATACATATTTTCTAAGCTGAGAAACAGCCTTTTGAAATTATATGACATACAACAGCACCCAATCAATCAAATTGTAATCAGTCAAGAAATAACACCTGTGAAAATGTGTATCTTATGGGAAAATCAATGCTTTTTTTCCAAACAACTGCCATTTACACAACTTTCTAATGGCAATAGAGGAAAATGTATAGCATATTGAGTCTTCCTTGTGTTTTAAGGTTTGAACATCTGAAATCAGAATAGAAATACCTTTTACTGTGAACTGTTTTAGTGACCAATGTTTTTTTTCTCCAAAACGTCTATGGAATGTTCCTTGATCAGACACTTTCTTATCTGGATAGTATATTAAACACAAATCTGCACCAAAACAAAATACAAATAGCATTTAGTCTTACATATGATAAGGAAACACGAACAAGTAATATCATATTAATAAAACAGGATTTCAGTCCTTCACGGCGTAGTGTGTTACCAATTGTTCTCTTGGTGACTATGGTCCCAGCTGCCTTGAGATCATTGACAAGATCCTCCCGTGTAGTTCTGGGCTGATTCCTCACCGTTCTCATGATCATTGCAACTCCACGAGGTGAGATCTTGCATGGAGTCCCAGGCAGAGGGAGATTGACAGTTCTTTTGTGTTTCTTCCATTTGCGAATAATCGCACCAACTGTTGTCACCTTCTCACTAAGCTGCTTGGCGATGGTCTTGTAGCCCATTCCAGCCTTGTGTAGGTCTACAATCTTGTCCCTGACATCCTTGGAGAGCTCTTTGGTCTTGGCCATGGTGGAGAGTTTGGAATCTGATTGATTGATTGCTTCTGTGGACAGGTGTCTTTTATACAGGTAACAAGCTGAGATTAGAAGCACTCCCTTTAAGAGTGTGCTCCTAATGTCAGCTCGTTACCTGTATAAAATACACCTGGGAGCCAGAAATCATTCTGATTGAGAGGGGGTCAACTACTTATTTCCCTCATTAAAATGCAAATCAATTTATAACATTTTTTACATGCGTTTTTCTGTATTTTTTTGTTGTTATTCTGTCTCTCACTGTTCAAATAAACCTACTATTAAAATTATTGACTGATCGTTTCTTTGTCAGTGGGCAAACATACAGAATCAGCAGGGGACAGGGGCGGTGTGTTCAATAGGGCGATATGGGCGACGCACTGCCAAACGGGAAAAGGAAGGGATTTTTTTTCTAATCAATTATATCACGGCAACAGTAGTTATCAGTGTTCTAATCTGATCTGACTGCCACTAAATGTCAAATCAGGCTAAAGTCGTGCTTCAAATGGCCCCGCCCATTTTTGGGGCGATTTCAGTCATGTTGAAAATCGCCCAGAAGTCTGTCATAGACTCCCATGTAAAATCTATTTTTTTCAAATTTAAAAGCTTTCAATACAATCTCTATGGGTGTCTGTGGGCTTGCACTTACGCGCTTTCGTCATATGTGACGTAACCATGAACGTAACTAAGAAAATAGCGGCTAGCAGCGTCTCTGTTGCGACCTGCAGTGTGGCGTTATCTTATGTTTTTAATTTGTACACTTAGTGGCGTTATTTTATGTTTTTAATTTGTACACTTAGTTTACAAACATTCTGCCAACCATGGATTTCCAGTGGTGGGTTTTGGACTGATCTTGTTGATCGTGTACATACCCGCTACGAACGGACTAAATAATGAAAACGCTGCTGGCAGCGGAATCCAATACAGCTGGGAGACTTGGCTGGATGACAGAGTCCCGGACAGAGAAGTGGAGCCGGCCGGCTTCACCCTGGTCAGAGCGGACCGCGATCTGACAGTCACAGGGAAAATCGATCCTGGTAAGAGAGCGACTCTGTACCCCCGACATTGAACTGCTTTCTGTGTCACTGCGACCTTACTATCTGCCCCGTGAGTTCCCCCAATTGTTTGTTACCGTTGTGTACTGTTGATAATCACAAGTTTACTGGAGAACTGAGACCAAGTAGAGACTTTGGACAGGGTGGATATGGTATAATAAAGGCAGTTTATTCAGAGGTAAAGATATCTGGAATCGCGTGCACGGACTCGTTCGTCAAACTCTTAGGGAGCTATCTGAAGAGAGCCCCGAAAACATTGTGTGCAGACATTTTATACAATAAATGATGTAGGTTGAATCTAATAGTTCTGATCTTCTGATTGGTCCTGATGAGTTGGGCGAGGTCCCCTCCACTGTTGCATTGGCTCTGAGTCGGGTTCTCTGTCTTCAAATGTTCAGCCTAAAGAGAGGGGATTTTTGTGTGTGTGTGTGTGTGTGTTTAACAGTGATGATGTGTGTGTGTGTGTGTGTTATCAGTGATGATGATGTGTGTGTGTGTGTGTGTGTGTGTGTCCTCAGAGCAAGAACTCGTGAGTTGGAAGAACTGAGAGACCTATGGCGTGGGTGTTGTCCTTGGCCACCTGCTGACAAGGCTGACAAGATAGGACTCTTTTGTCCATTGTTATAGGATAGGAACAGCATTGATTGAAAACAAACGCCCAACACAAAATGGGTCATGCACAAGATTTTAGTCAGACCAAGCTATAACATTATATATTTACTACGACAGTACATTCAACCAAAAGCTAATATAACAAAGGCATCAGAGATTATTTATAATCTGTCACAGAAACTGGAATCCATCTCCCCAGATCAGTCAATAAATGCTTCTGGTATTGACTTATATGCTGCCCCTGTCTTCATGTTGTTGCTGGACATATCTTTTTTTAAATGTGTGTAGGTCACCTAAATCATCAGAAAAATTGCCCCTCCTGAGAATTTTTTCAGGAGCCGCCACTGCCAGGGGATCAAATACTTTTTTCCCTCACTGTACAACAGTGCAGAAAATGTGGTTTCACATAAAACAATCTTTTAAATAACGTGCCTACAACAGGATTCAACCTCATACCCTCACATCCATGAATGTTTTATAGTTCCCTACTCTACTTGCTAAGCTACCGGTTAGGTGAAACATTTTGTACAAAATCCTTACTATATTTGTAAGTACGGTGTCCTGTAGAGGTCGGTGTTTGAAAGCAGCTTGGCATCGAAGAATGCACCGGAACCACGGCCAAATCAGTGGGATCTCGCATTGTGCAACACACGGTTTGAAAAAGCAAATGATCAAACTAAGCTTCGGATGTCATTGATGACGTACTTCTGCTAAAGTGATACATGCATCGGCACACTGCTTCGAAGTTAGCTGCTTAGCGATTTAGACGCATGC
Organism: Coregonus lavaretus; assembly: GCF_964263955.1. NCBI lineage: Eukaryota > Metazoa > Chordata > Actinopteri > Salmoniformes > Salmonidae > Coregonus > Coregonus lavaretus. The sequence continues at coordinate 8,685,244 of NC_140011.1, read as the reverse complement.
CTCGGAGCTCCGGTTTCAAACATAACATCACTAACCGAAAGTAATCTATGGGCTAGGAGAAACTGTAATACATGGTTCAGTTTTCTTTAACCCTTTGACACGAAAAACACACAGGTGTGATCATTCTACAGTGGTCCCTGCAGCGTATGCTCAAACCGGTGTGATTAGAACACTTCATTATAACTTCTAGTTATGATTGATGCAATAGTCAGCGTTGCAGCTTGCCACACAGTTTTTTTCACCAAAACATAATATCAATGACCTAATAGCTATTGCTATTTACAATTCATCACATCACAGGTACAGTTGAAGTCGGAAGTTTACATACATTTAGGTTGGAGTCATTAAAACTCGTTTTTCAACCACTCCACAAATTTCTTGTTCTCAAACGATCATTTTGGCAAGTCGGTTAGGACATCTACTTTGTGCATGACACAAGTAATTTTTCCAACAATTGTTTACAGACAGATTATTTCACTTATAATTCACTGTATCACAATTCCAGTGGGTCAGAAGTTTACATACACTAAATTGACTGTGCCTTTAAACAGCTTGGAAAATTCCAGAAGATGATGTCATGGCTTTAGAAGCTTCTGATAGGCTAATTGACATCATTTGAGTCAATTGGAGGAGTACCTGTGGATGTATTTCAAGGCCTACCTTCAAACTCAGTGCCTCTTTGCTTGACATCATGGGAAAATCAAAAGAAATCAGCGAAGACCTCAGAAAAATAATTATAGACCTCCACAAGTCGGGTTCATCCTTGGGAGGAATTTCCAAACACCTGAAGGTACCACGTTAATCTGTACAAACAATAGTACAACTTATTGTGGTAAGCTTGTGGAAGGCTACCCGAAACGTTTGACCCAAGTTAAACAATTTAAAGGCAATGCTACCAAATATGAATTGAGTGTATGTAAACTTCTGACCCACTGGGAATGTGATGAAATAAATAAAAGCTGAAATAAATAATTCTCTCTACTATTATTCTAACATTTCACATTCTTAAAATAAAGTGGTGTTCCTAACTGACCGAAGACAGGGAATTCTTGCTATGATTAAATGACAGGAATTGTGAAAAACTGAGTTTAAATGTATTTGGCTAAGTTGTATGTAAACTTCCGACTTCAACTGTAAGTTTACCAGTGATCGAAATAATTGAGTAAAACACTTTCTAAAAGTCGAAAGTCATCTGACGAAGAGTAAAGTTTGTGCGCGTCGCCAGGTTTGTTTTTCCGCATCAACCAAAGATAAGATTAGGTGACAAGATGAGTTGGGTCTGTTTGCGGTATGCCTGTTGAAGGGGGTGTGTCGTCTACCATCATTCAGTTCCCATCATTTACTTCCGGAAGTTTACTAGAAAGACGAGTGAACCATCCCTTCACCTCATATTGTTATAACATCTTTGGTCTGACAGACGTTTACGTGACACCCAGAATGCATTTTATGATGTCAACAAACCTGGCTCTACATATAGCTAACAATTAGCTTAGCAATAGCTCATCATAATCAGTACAACCTTCAAAAAGGTATTTTACACACATCATATATGTCCATTACAATCTATGCAAGAATCAGAATGCATTATTTGTCACCATTACTTGAAAACAGTAAATAATTACCACACAAACCCTTTTCTGATAATGATTTATTTATACAAGTGGGACGTAAACGCTGACACTCACTCGGAGCCATTCAGTGTTATTGTTTATGTATGTAGCTAGTGGGCTAAGCTGTAGCATTAGTAATGTCTTTCAAAAGGAGACAACTCACAAATGCAGAAATTCTGGAGATTTTTTGTAAATTCTGACAATGAGTATTTCACCTGTTGTTTACGAAACAGTAACATTTGATTTGATTTGAGAACAAAATGTATCCAATACATTATAGTCTACACAGGGTCTTCCACTGACATCCAACATTATGAGGGGCTTGGGGTGTTGGGGTCTGTGGTGATGAGCATGCTGGCTTCTCATCTCGGGAAGAGACACACTTTGTATGTGGACAATTGGTACAGTAGTCCCACACTCTTTCAGCATCTGCTCTCCAACAGCACAGGGGCCTGTGGCACAGTTTGGTTGAACAGGAAGGGGATGCCAGCATTCGGAAAATGCAGAAGGGGGAGGTGGAGTTCAAGGAGACTGGTCAACAGCTGGTAGTAAAGTGGCATGACAAACGAGACGTCCATGTCCTCTCTACTGTCCATACAACAACCATGTCGGCCACAGGGAAGGTGGACCACCTGACAGGAGAGAGAAAGATCAAACCAGACTGTGCGCTTGACTATAACCTCAAAATGGGGGCAGTGGATAAGGCGGACATGATAAACAGCTTTGTGGAATGTGTTCGGAAAACTTCGAAGTGGTATAAGAATATTTTTCCATCTACCCACTCCCTCATCATCCTCCCCACTACCTCTCCCCCATAGGTGAGGTGATTACCTAACAAAGGTACAGAGAGAACCTCATGAGAGAGCTGCTGGAGGAGCGCCCATCCACTGGGGGCCGTCCTGCTGCAGACAATCCCCTACGCCTCACTGCAAGGCATCTTCCCTCTGAAGTCCCTCAAATTGCTGCTCATGGCAGTCGCACACAGAGGCACTGCAGAGTCTGCCTGTCCAGCACCAGTAGAAGGAAGCAGGGGTGGTTGACAAAGTACATGTGTTTAGCTTGTGACACAGGGGTGGGGGTGAGAATTCAGTTTTTGTTGTTCAATCTGTACATGAATATTGAAATATGGGTTATGCATATTGTTATGACTTGCCCTCATGGGCTGAGGATCAAAGATGCCGGCTACGCAAAGGTTTGAACACACCCTCTCCTGGGGGCCAGTTTTGTGACCGGTCATAAATTCCTTGCAGAAACGTTCTCTTCCGTGCCATGCAGTATTGGGAGAGAGAATTTCCCTGTGGAACAAAGGAAGTCTTCCCGTCAAGACTCCAACATCCAAAAGTGGGTAATGAAACAATATTTCTAACACAAATAATGTGGGAAATGGTCGGTGGGGACTTAAAGAACAATCATGTCGAATTCGTTACTATGTTGTGATGTCATTAAAGACGGTGGAACAACATAACTGTATCTCTGGGTGGGTACACTTCCCAGTTATGAGGTTTGCATCTAATTGTTGTATAAAATGAATGATTAAGTATAATAATACTTTCATGAAGATAACAATGTGATTTTAGCATTCTAGATGAGATGATTGTTTTCCATATTGACTTGTTCTCAGTCAGTGGCCACTCCCAGATGAGCACAAACATGATGAAACAAATAATGTTCAATACTGTTTGCATGTGTGGTTTCTGAAAGTACAGGATAAAGAGGAATTATAAGTAATTGGAATACAAAATCAGGATATAGCAATGAAACATTATTACAATGAAGTAACATACAGTGCCTTCAGAAAGTATTCACCCCTCTTGACTTTTCCACATTTTGTATTGTTACAGCCTGATTTTTAAATGGATTAAATGTAGATGTTCTTGTCACTGGCATACACACAATACCCCATAATGTCAAAGTGGAATTATGTTTTTAGTTTTGTTTACAAATTAATAAAAAATGAAACGCTGAAATGTCTTCAGTCAATAAGTATTCAACCCCTTTGTTATGGCAAGCCTAAATAAGTTCAGGAGTAAACAATTGCTTAAGAAGTCACATAATAAGTTGCATGGACTCACTCTGTGTGCAGTAATAGTGTTTAACATGATTTTTTTATGACTACCTAATCTCTGTACCCCACAGATACAATTATCTGTAAGGTCCCTCAGTCGAGCAGTGAATTTCAAACACCGATTCAACCACAAATACCAGGGAGTTTTTCCAATGCCTCACAAAAAGAGCACCTATTCGTAGATGGGTTGAAAAAAGAAGAAGCTGCATGTATCTAACTATAGTTAACAAACAAATGGCCTACCAAATGTTGTAAATTATAATATGGCCTACCAAATGTTGTAAATTATAATATGGCCTACCAAATGTTGTAAATTATAATATGGCCTACCAAATGTTGTAAATTATAATATGGCCTACCAAATGTCGTAAATTATAAGCAGAAACGTATCTAAATTAGGGGTGAAAGAAGCCTAAGCCAGTACCAGTAAGATGTATCAACTAAATAAATTATTATGGAATTATTATGGTGGATCGAACTGCACAGGGATAGCATACTTTTTTAAGTGATTTGTTTGACATTCAGATGAAAACATCATCACTCAACACCCATGATATGCGAAACTGAGCCTGTGCAGACCACGAGAAAAACAACAATAAACGGGATAAGATGTTTACATGCCACAGTATCCCGTCTAAGATCAGCATATCCCAGGCATCTTATCCGGGTTTCTCATAACCAGGATACAAGCTTTTTCGGGTTATTGTAAATGGGATATGATGTTTATATGCATCAACTCAAAAACAGAATACTTGAGTATCCTGAATAATAACGGGATATTGGTGGGCATGTAAAGGTGCTCATTGTTGAGGTCAATTCAATTTAAGTTCCAGTCAATTCAGAAAGTAAATGCAATTCCTAATTTTCCGATATTGAAAGTAATTGAATTAGAATTGGAATTTCGGTGTACTTCCTAAATACAGTTCGTTGTTGTATATTTACTGACAAAATACTGTTCAGCTATAGAAATGCATTAAAAGTTGTTTCCACTATTTTCACCGCAATTAATTAGCCGTTAACTTACTAAAGTTTTTTTTTTTAACAGTTTTTGCCATAAGCGCATCTAAAGTGTCCTATAAGTTTAAATACAATTGCAACTGAGGCATGACAAGTTCATTTGCAGGACGGGTACCCAAGTACCCAAGAGCGCTGCGATTGACAGTAAATATACACTAAGTATCTAAAAGTAAAACCTTCCTAATATCACGTCTCACCCTTCCTTTTGCTCTCAGAACAGCCTCAATTCGGCAAGGACTCTACAAGGTGTCAAAAGCGTTCCACAGGGATGCTGGCCCAATTGTGGTCCTCTGTAGCTCAGCTGGTAGAGCACGGCGCTTGTAACGCCAAGGTAGTGGGTTCGATCCCCGGGACCACCCATACACAAAAATGTATGCAGGCATGACTGTAAGTCGCTTTGGATAAAAGCGTCTGCTAAATGGCATATTATTATTATTATTATATTATGTTGACTTCAATGCTTCCCACAGTTGTGTCAAGTTGGCTGGATGTCCATTGGGTGGTGGACCATTTTTGATACACATGGAAACTGTTGAGCGTGAAAAACCCAGCAGCGTTGCAGTTCTTGACACAAACCGGTGGGCCTGGCACGTACTACATTACCCCGTGCAAAGGCACTTAAATCTTTTGTCTTGCCCATTCACCCTCTGAATGGCACACATACACAATCCATGTCTCAATTGTCTCAAGGCCTAAAAATACTTATTTAACCTGTCTCCTCCCCTTCATATACATTCTACACTGATTGCAAAGGATTTAACAAGTGACATGAATAAGGGATCATAGCTTTCACCTTGATTCACCTGGTCAGTCTATGTCATGGAAAGAAAAAAAAAAAAAAAAATAAATAAATGCTTTAACTATTTGGTTTTAATATCATCACCTATTGAGCAAAGTCAGAACAAAAACTTTCCCGTTATTCCATGCAAAGCAATTGCGCATATTTACAGTGGCTTGCGAAAGTATTCACCCCCCTTGGAATTTTTCCTATTTTGTTGCCTTAAAACCTGGAATCAAAATTGATTTTTTGGAGGTTTGTATTATTGGATTTACACAACATGCCTGCCACATTGAAGATGCAAAATATTTTTTGCGGGTGAAACAAACAAGAAATAAAACCTTGAGCGTGCATAACTATTCACCCCCCCAATACTTTGTAGAGCCACCTTTTCCAGCAATTACAGCTGCAAGTCTCTTGGGGCATGTATCTATAAGCTTGGCACATCTAGCCACTGGGATTTTTGCCCATTCTTCAAGGAAAGACTGCTCCAGCTCCTTCAAGTTGGATGGGTTCCGCTGGTGTACAGCAATCTTTAAGTCATACCACAGATTCTCAATTGGATTGAGGTCTGGGCTTTGACTAAGCCTTTCGAAGACATTTAAATGTTTCCCCTTAAACCAGTCGAGTGTTGCTTTATCAGAATGCTTAGGGTCATTGTCCTGCTCGAAGGTGAACCTCCGTCCCAGTCTCAAATCTCTGGAAGACTGAAACAGGTTTCCCTCAAGAATTTACCTGTATTTAGCGCCATCCATCATTCCTTCAATTCTGACCAGCTTCCCAGTCCCTGCAGATGAAAAACATCCCCACAGCATGATGCTGCCACCACCATGCTTCACTGTGGGATGGTGTTCTCGGGGTGATGAGAAGTGTTGGGTTTGCGACAGACATAGCGTTGTCCTTGATGGCCAAAAAGCTCAACTTTAGTCTCATCTGACCAGAGTACCTTCTTCCATATGTTTGGGGAGTCTCCCACATGGCTTATGGCGAACACCAAACGTGTTTGCTTATTTTTTTCTTTAAGCAATGGCTTTTTTATGCCCACTCTTCCGTAAAGCCCAGCTCTGTGAAGTGTACGGCTTAAAGTGGTCCTATGGACAGATACTCCAATCTCCGCTGTGGAGCTTTGCAGCTCCTTCAGGGTTATCTTTGGTCTCTTTGTTGCATCTCTGATTAATGCCCTCCTTGCCTGGTCCATGAGTTTTGGTGGGTGGCCCTCTCTTGGCAGGTTTGTTGTGGTGCCATATTCTTTCAATTTTTTAATAATGGATTTAATGGTGCTCCGTGGGATGTTCAAAGTTTCGGATATTTTTTTATAACCCAACCCTGATCTGTACTTCTCCACAACTTTCTCCCTGACCTGTTTGGAGAGCTCCTTGGTCTTCATGGTGCCGCTTGCTTGGTGGTGCCCCTTGCTTAGTGGTGTAGACTTCTGAAGGTAATTGGTTGCGCCAGATCTTATTTAGGGGCTTCATGGCAAAGGGGGTGAATACGTATGCATGCACCACCTTTCCGTTCTTTATTTTCATTTTTTTTTTTTTACTAGTTATTTTTTTCATTTCACTTCACCATTTTGGACGATTTTGTGTATGTCCATTACATGAAATCCAAATAAATGTCCATTGAAATTACAGGTTGTAATGCAACAAAATAGGGAAAAAATGCCAAGGGGGATGAATACTTTTGCAAGCCACTGTATAACCCTAAACATTCATTACCTATACTACATCTTTGCACTTATCAAAAGAGTGCCATCTGCACTGATATTTTACTTATCATTTATTCATACTATTCTCTCATCATTGATTTAATTGACTTATTTCAGAAATGTGAGGGTTTTCTGTATAGTTGTCTAATGTTGGTGGGGCATATTATTCTGTTTTAATGTTAATCCTGAATCACTATGATACATATAATCATTTTTTCTTGAGTGTATTTTAACAAAGCTGAGATTTACTTTAAAGTCCAACGTGTAGGAATACTGGTGAAATCAATTACTGACACAGACATGGTGGTGTAGCAGGAAGATTGGAATGTCGTGAACCAAGAGGTTATGAGTTCAAATCCCAGGTAAGGACACAATGAATATTAATTACTGTATAAATAAATATACACTTTGTTGTCAAATATGTGAGTTGAAAATACTGTATGTTAAAAGCACTGTGTGTGTAACATAATTACTCATTTTAGTTTGCAGGCCATCACCTGTGAAATCTCATTGGAAATTTTGAATCCACATGTGAAAGGTAATATCATCACATGTGAAGTGTTCCAAAAATACATGTGCTAAATGTGGAAATGTCATATGTGAAATCATGTGGTTTTTCCATAAGGGTCGTAACCACAACCATGCGCTTAACACACTTCCAACCACCCACAAAGGCATGCACTCAACCACAGTCATTCAGACATAGACCCCCCCCCCCCCCCCCACACACACACACACACACTCATAGACACCATCCCACCCTCAACCTCCACATGCTCCAAAGACATGTCAAAACGCCATCAAAGTTGCGCGTCAGTACAGTTGAAAGGGACTTGTATCCGATAAGAAGCCTATTTATCACTAAAACACTCTGATGGTTTTAGAGACCACATCAAAGTTGCAGTCTGGCCTATTCTCTTCTGGGGAACTGACGTTCACATGTAGGCTACAGAGGGAGGAGGAGGAGAGCACTCAATGCCTCACAAGTGACACAAATTGGAGATTAGGAGAAGGGTTAGATTTATGGTTAGGGTTATCTCATTGATTCCATTGCGCCAGGCAACTTCAATTGAGCACAGCTAAAGTATTTGAAAGAATACTTTTTGAACCCAGGTCTCGTGACAAGTGCTGTACGTTACAGTTCTATAACAGAGTGTTGTAACAGTTTGGGGGCATACACGGTGCCTTGCAAAAGTATTCATCCCCCTTGGCGTTTTTCCTATTTTGTTGCATTACAACCTGTAATTTAAATGGATTTTTATTTGGATTTCATGTAATGGACATACACAAAATAGTCCAAATTGGTGAAGTGAAATGAAAAAAATGCTACAAAATAAATAACTGAAAAGCGGTGCTATGAAGCCCCAATATAAGATCTGGTGCAACCAATTACCTTCAGAAGTCACATAATTAGTTAAATAAAGTCCACCTGTGTTTAATCTAAGTCTCACATGATCTGTCACATGATCTCAGTATATATACACCTGTTCTGAAAGGCCCCAGAGTCTGCAACACCTCTAAGCAAGGGGCACCACCAAGCAAGCGGCACCATGAAGATCAAGGAGCTCAGGTCAGGGACAAAGTTGTGGAGAAGTACAGATCAGTATTGGGTTATAAAACAAATATCAGAAACGTTGAACATCCCACGGAGCACCATTAAATCCATTATAAAAAAATGGAAAGAATATGGCACCACAACAAACCTGCCAAGAGAGGGCCGCCCACCAAAACTCACGGACCAGGCAAGGAGGGCATTAATCAGAGAGGCAACAAAGAGACCAAAGATAACCCTGAAGGAGCTGCAAAGCTCCACAACAGAGATTGGAGTATCTGTCCATAGGACCACTTTAAGCCGTACACTCCACAGAGCTGGACTTTACGGAAGAGTGGGCAGAAAAAAGCCATTGCTTAAAGAAAAAAATAAGCAAACACGTTTGGTGTTCGCCAAAAGCCATGTGGGTGACTCCCCAAACATACTCTGGTCTGGTGAGACTAAAATGTAGCTTTTTGGCCATCAAGGAAAACACTATGTCTGGCGCAAACCCAACACCTCTCATCACCCCGAGAACACCATCCCCACAGTGAAGCATGGTGGTGGCAGCATCATGCTGTGGGGATGTTTTTCATTGGCAGGGACTGGGAAACTGGTCAGAATGGAAGGAATGATGGATGGCGTTAAATACAGGGAAATTCTTGAGGGAAACCTGTTTCATTCTTCCAGAGATTTGAGACTGAGACGGAGGTTCACCTTCCAGCAGGACAATGACCCTAAGCATACTGCTGAAGCAACACTCGAGTGGTTTAAGGGGAAACATTTAAATGTCTTGGAATGGCCTAGTCAAAGCCCAGACCTCAATCCAATTGAGAATCTGTGGTATGACTTAAAGATTGCTGTACACCAGCGGAACCCATCCAACTTGAAGGAGCTGGAGCAGTTTTTCCTTGAAGAATGGGCAAAAATCCCAGTGGCTAGATGTGCCAAGTTTATAGAGACATACCCCAAGAGACTTGCAGCTGTAATTGCTGCAACAGGTGGCTCTACAAAGTTTTGACTTTGGGGGGGAGAATAGTTATGCACACTCAAGTTTTCTGTTTTTTTTATTTATTTCTTGTTTGTTTCACAATACAAAATATTTTGCATCTTCCAAGTGATAGGTATGTTGTGTAAATCAAATGATACAAACCCCCAAAAAATCAATTTTAATTCCAGGTTGTAAGGCAACAAAATAGGAAAAATGCCAAGGGGGGTGAATACTTTCGCAAGCCACTGTATAACATATTCCAGTGTTAGCCTCCACGGCGTGGCTAGCTGGATTAACCCCAGTGGTGTCTTTGTAAAGGCAGTGACTGCCTCACAAATGGTACACACAAAAAAATTATGATTCTAAATAGTAACAGTTTGGTGCTATTTAGAACACTTTTTGAAGGTTCAATAAAGAACCATGCACATAAGGTTCTCAATGGAACCTGTATGGTGCTATGAAGAACCCTTTCTGAAGGTTCTATAAAGAATTATAAAACATTATCCTATATAGCACCAAAAAAAGGGTTCCGCTATGGTTACAACCCTGGTCGGCCATATTACACTGAGTGTACAAAATATTAGGAACACCTGTTCTTTCCATGACATAGACTGACCAGGTGAATCCAACCAGATGAATCCAGGTGAACGCTATGATCACTTATTGATGTCATAAACGAAGCTTGGCTTCGTTTATGGTGTTGAGTTAAGCTTAAACCATGTATTTAGTTTGTAGGTAGGTATTGTAGTCTGGTATTATAGGTAGCTTACTCCGGTAGTTATTGTAGGTTATTATTGTAGGTAATTATTGTAGGTAAGGATTTTATTCGGCGGAGCCCAGGCGAAGCACGAGGCTAGCTTACCCACTACCTGGACCAACAAAGCTAGCTAGCTAGAGGGTAGCTACCGGTAACTTTTAGCTACCAGTAACTTTTAGCAACTGTGGTTAGCTGTTTCCAATGTTATTTCACGCTTAAGAGTACCTGTAATTGAGCCAGCTAGCTGCCACCTTCAGCTGTTTTTTCTAACCTCATTATCATTAACGTTAGGTGGTCGGTAGCTGCTGTACCTAATTTCGGCTACTGATTGCAGTCTGCCAGTTTGGCTTTATACATAGCTTGGGCTTTGTCGAGTAAGGCTTAAACTATGTATTTAGATTGTAGTTAGGTACTATAGGTAGGCATCGTGGGCTGTATATTATTAAGTAGTATAGGTAGGCATCGTGGGCTGTTGCGGGTAGCTGTTGTGTAGTTATTGTAGGTTACTTTTGTATTCAGCGGTGCCGGATGTAGCACGAAGCTAGCTAGCTAACTCACCTCCTGGATTAGCTGGCGAGTAGCTATTAGCAACGGTAGCAACTAAAAACAATATCATTTTAGCCAGCTACATTCGCTCACAGCGACGCCGTTTTTCAAACAAAGTCAACACAGTAGCCATTGCTAGCTAGCCAACACTACCAGCAGGCTGTGGTAGCTAAATACAATATCTTTGTGCTAGCTACCCAACGTTTAATCATTGCTGCGTTATGAAAGGTAAGCTTGGCTTCTTATATGGTGTTGAGTTAAGCTTAAACCATGTATTTAGTTTGTAGGTAGGTATTGTAGTCTGGTATTATAGGTAGCTTACTCCGGTAGTTATTGTAGGTTATTATTGTAGGTAATTATTGTAGGTAAGGATTTTATTCGGCGGAGCCCAGGCGAAGCACGAGGCTAGCTTACCCACTACCTGGACCAACGAAGCTAGCTAGCTAGAGGGTAGCTACCGGTAACTTTTAGCAACTGTGGTTAGCTGTTTCCAATGTTATTTCATGCTTGAGAGTACCTGTGATTGAGCCAGCTAGCTGCTACCATTCAGCTGTTTTTCTAACCTCATCCGAGGCATTAACGTTAGGTGGTTGGTAGCTGCTGTACTTAATTACAGCTACTGATAACAGTCTGCTGTAGCTTACAACAATTCTAATTTCTAAAGTGGAAGTTGGGAGAGTTTTATTCGGGTGGTTCAGTGAAACAATCATAGTTTCTGAGGTGGAAGTTGGGAGAGTTATATATTTATTTATTTTTTGGTGAGGGAGGCCTGCTCTCTCCTTTCCCTGATGTTCAGTGCATTTCATCCCGATCTCCTCTGCATTATTGTAGACATCTGTTGCAGCCTGTCAACTATGCCTCTGCCTATCCCTGTTCTCTCCTCTCCGCACAGGCTACACAAACGCCCCACACCGCGTGGCTGCTGCCTCTCTAACCTGGTGGTCCCTGCACGCACCCCACACCTGGAGTTCCAGGTCTCAGGCAGCCTCTGGAACTGCCGTTCTGCTGCCAACAAAGCTGACTTCATCCCAGCCTATGCTAATCTCCAGTCCCTCGACTTCCTGGCGCTGACGGAAACATGGATTACCACTGAAAACACTGCTACTCCTACTGCTCTCTCCTCATCTGACCATGTGTTCTCGCATACCCCGAGAGCATCTGGTCAGAGGGGTGGTGGCACAGGAATCCTCATCTCTCCCAAGTGGACATTCTCAATTTTCCCCCTAACCCATCTGTCTATCTTCTCATTTGAATTCCATGCTGTCACAGTCACTAGCCCATTTAAGCTTAATATCCTTGTCATCTATCGCCCTCCAGGTTCCCTTGGAGAGTTCATCAATGAGCTTGACGCCTTGATAAGATCCTTTCCTGAGGATGGCTCACCCCTCACAGTTTTGGGGGATTTCAACCTCCCTATGTCCACATTTGACTCATTTCTCTCTGCCTCCTTCTTTCCACTTCTCTCCTCTTTTGACCTCACCCTCTCACCGTCCCCCCCTACTCACAAGGCAGGCAATACGCTTGACCTCATCTTTACTAGATGCTGCTCTTCTACTAATCTCACTGCAACTCCCCTCCATGTCTCCGACCACTACTTTGTTTCCTTTTCTCTCTCGCTCTCCTCCCACACTACTCACTCTGCCCCTACACAGATGGTAATGCGCCGCCGCAACCTTCGCTCTCTCTCTCCCACTACTCTCTCCTCTTCCATCCTATCATCTCTTCCCTCTGCTCAATCCTTCTCCCTCCAATCTCCTGATTCTGCCTCCTCAACCCTCCTCTCCTCCCTTTCTGCATCCTTGACTCTCTGTGTCCCCTATCCTCCCGGCCGGCTCGGTCCTCCCCTCCAGCTCCGTGGCTTGATGACTCATTGCGAGCTCACAGAACAGAGCTCCGGGCAGCGGAGCGGAAATGGAAGAAAACTAAACTCCCTGCCGACCTGGCATCTTTTCACTCCCTCCTCTCTACATTTTCTTCATCTGTTTCCGCTGCTAAGGCCACTTTCTACCACTCTAAATTCCAAGCATCTGCCTCTAACCCTAGGAAGCTCTTTGCCACATTTTCCTCCCTCCTGAATCCTCCCCCCCCGCCCCCCCCTCCTCTCTCTCTGTGGATGACTTCGTCAACCACTTTGAAAAGAAGGTTGACGACATTCGATCCTCGTTTGTTAAGTCTAATGACACTGCTGGTCCTACTCACACTGCCCTACCCTATGCTTTGACTTCTTTCTCCCCTCTCTCTCCAGATAAAATCCTGCGACTTGTGACTGCAGGCCGCCCAACAACCTGCCCGCTTGACCCCATCCCCTCCTCTCTTCTCCAGACCATCTCCGGTGACCTTCTCCCCTACCTCACCTCGCCGATCAACTCATCCTTGACCGCTGGCCATGTCCCTTCCGTCTTCAAGAGAGCGAGAGTTGCTCCCCTTCTCAAGAAACCAACACTCGATCCCACTGATGTCAACAACTACAGACCAGTATCCCTTCTTTCTTTTCTTTCCAAAACTATTGAGCGTGCCGTCTTTAGCCAACTCTCTTGCTATCTCTCTCAGAATGACCTTCTTGATCCAAACCAGTCAGGTTTCAGGACTGGTCATTCAACTGAGACTGCTCTTCTATGTGTCACAGAGGCTCTAAGCACTGCTAAAGCTAACTCTCTCTCCTCTGCTCTTGTCCTTCTAGACCTGTCTGCTGCCTTTGATACTGTGAACCATCAGATCCTCCTCTCCACCCTCTCCGAGCTGGGCATCTCCGGCGCGGCTCACTCCTGGATTGCGTCCTACCTGACCGGTCGCTCCTACCAAGTGGCGTGGCGAGAAGCTGTCTCCGCACCACGTGCTCTCACCACTGGTGTCCCCCAGGGCTCAGTTCTAGGCCCTCTCCTTTTCTCCCTATACACCAAGTCACTTGGCTCTGTCATATCCTCACATGGCCTCTCCTATCATTGCTACGCTGATGATACACAACTAATCTTCTCCTTTCCCCCTTCTGATAACCAGGTGGCGAATCGCATCTCTGCATGTCTGGCAGACATATCAGTATGGATGACGGATCACCACCTCAAGCTGAACCCTGGCAAGACGGAGCTGCTCTTCCTCCCGGGGAAGGACTGCCCGTTCCATGATCTCGCCATCACGGTTGACAACTCCGCTGTGTCCTCCTCCCAGAGTGCGAAGAGCCTAGGCGTGACCCTGGACAACACCCTGTCGTTCTCCGCCAACATCAAGGCGGTGACCCGCTCCTGCAGGTTCATGCTCTACAACATTCGGAGAGTATGACCCTGCCTTACACAGGAAGCGGCACAGGTCCTAATCCAGGCACTTGTCATCTCCCGTCTGGACTACTGCAACTCGCTGTTGGCTGGCCTCCCTGCCTGTGCCATTAAACCCCTACAACTCATCCAGAATGCCGCAGCCCGTCTGGTGTTCAACCTTCCCAAGTTCTCTCACGTCACCCCCCTCCTCCGCACACTCCACTGGCTTCCAGTTGAAGCTCGCATCCGCTACAAGACCATGGTGCTTGCCTATGGAGCAGTGAGGGGAACGGCACCTCTGTACCTTCGGGCTCTGATCAGTCCCTACACCCAAACGAGGGCATTGCGTTCATCCACCTCTGGCCTGCTGGCTCCCCTTCCTCTGCGGAAGCATAGTTCCCGCTCAGCCCAGTCAAAACTGTTCGCTGCTCTGGCACCCCAATGGTGGAACAAGCTCCCTCACGACGCCAGGACAGCGGAGTCACTCACCACCTTCCGGAGGCATTTGAAACCCCACCTCTTTAAGGAATACCTGGGATAGGATAAAGTAATCCTTCTACCCCTCCCCCCCCCCCCCCCCCCAAATTGTAAAGTGGTTATCCCACTGGCTATAGGGTGAATGCACCAATTGGTGAGTCGCTCTGGATAAGAGCGTCTGCTAAATGACGTAAATGTGCCCTTGAGCAAGGCACTTAACCCTAATTGCTCCTGTAAGTCGCTCTGGATAAGAGCGTCTGCTAAATGACTAAAATGTAATGTAAATGTTAAATATACTTCAATCAGTGTAGATAAAGGGGAGGAGACAGGTTAAAGAATGATTTTTAAGCCTTGAGACAATTGAGACATGGATTGTGTATGTATGCCATTCAGAGGGTGAATGGGCAAGACAAACGATTTAAGTGCCTTTGAATGGGGTATGGTAGTAAGTGCCAGGCGCACCAGTTTGAGTGTGTCAAGAACTGCAATGCTGCTGGGTTTTTCATGCTCAACAGTTTCCCATGTGTATCAAGAATGGTCCACCACCCAAAGGGCATCCAGCCAACTTTACACAACTGTGGGAAGCATTGGCATCAACATGGGCCAACATCCCTGTGGAACGCTTTGACACCTTGCAGAGGCCATGTCTGACAAATTGAGGATTATCTGAGAGCAAAAGGGGGTGCATCTCAATATTAGGAAGGTGTTCCAAATGTTTTGTACACTCAGTTTATATTGTTGTGTTAATTGACAAGTTGAATCAAGTGAGCTACCTCTGGAACAGCTAGGGATCCCTGAGGAGAGAATTTGAGAACCACTGACTGATTTAATGAACCCTTCTCAATTGACACAATACCATACGTGAGTCTTTCACAAGACACAAGTACTGGCCATAGTTTTATATATAATGGCATACCAAAACACACTAGATAAACTGGTATGACACTCTCACTCACAAAAAGAGCAGTGAGCAAACTACGGCCCAAAATATTCAGATGAGTCACATCCCCTACATTTTAATTATCACTAAAAAAGAAAATATAACCCTTTTCTGAACTGTAAAGAACCATTGAAGTGCTCAAAGGGTTATTTGAGTCATTATGGTTCCACATAGAACCATCACCCTTCCCAAAGAACCCTTGAGGAACCCACATATTTTAGTGTGTACCTCATTTCCTTTTTAGTGCACTACTTTTTACCAGAGCCCATAGTAGTGCACTACACAGGGAATAGGTGCCATTTAGGACTAGCCAGTGATTCTGAGGCCTGTTACTCCTCAGACCCTGTCATCCTAATCTGCTCAAATCCCTTTTTGTGTTAAACACAAATTAGTTTGTGAAGTGGGGCTCAATCTAGGTCAATCCTCTGGCAAAGAGTCCGGTCGGCAATGTTTGCCTGTGTGTGTGTGTGCTTGAGTGAGTCCCCTGTGACAGATTTGAAGGGGAGAGAGGGAAGGAGGGATGGATTCAGGGTGGAGGGGTAGAGGGCTAGGCAGTCGCTGAGTTATGCTAACCGCTATTATCACCGTTTTAATTGGAGATTAGAGAGGGGATTTAGCCTGGCTGTGTGCTTGGGTGCGTGTGCTGTGCTCAATCATGGCTGTGTGTGCATGTGTGCGTGCATGCACATGGTATTATATGAGCAAGTGAAGTGTGTGTACAGTATGTCTGGCTACACTCTGCAAGTGTGTGAGAGAGGGAAAATAAGGGTTAAGCGCCAAAAAACACTTGGAAATGGTCTCATCGTTGGCTTTCATCTCTCCATCTCTCTCTCTCTCTCTCTCTCTCTCTCTCCACCAGCTCAGACATGATAGATAGGATGAAGTGACAAATCATTCCAATTATGGTGGAAAATTACTTTGCCCTTCCACAAAGTCACAGAGACTTTTACAGAAACGATTATTTCTGCTGATTCCTCCGACAGCGTAAGGACTAGGTCTAGGTGAAAAACGAGGACTATATGTTCAGGGGGAGAAATAGTGCTCAATGGAACATGGGCAGGCAGGGAGGAGAGGCAGGGAGCAGAGGCAGGGAGCAGTTGGGAGAGGCAGTGGAAGTACAGGAGGGAAATGGAGGAATGGAAAGTGCCTCTTATCAGTCTCTGATAGTATACTATATTCACTTGGCAGGTGGTGCTTTTTCTACATGATAGAAACAATAAGGATACTTTTTGTTTACTCTTTTTACACACACACACACACACACACACACACACACACACACACACACACACACACACACACACACACACACACATACACACACACACACACACACACACAAACACAGAAACATACACGCCATGTTTATTAGCATTTACTGTATTCTGAGGCCAGTCACACAGACCTTTTCATGAGCTGATGTCCCTTTCTCAGATGCTAATCGTAAGACTCTTTATTATTTATGCTTTATCTCCTGGCCACAGCACCTGAGGGTGTTAGCTCACCTCTACACAGTGAAGGTAATGTCTCTCCGAGTGAGACTGGTTCTTTCCAAATGGCACCCTATTCCGTATATAGTGCACTACTTTTGACCATGGCCCTGCACTATAAAGGGAATAGGGTGCCATTTGGGACGCAGATGTTGTAGACTTTCCCTACATTTAATCTCTGATGTATGAATTGCAGGAAAGGGCAGCAGTGTAATCAATACAGGATACAGCTTTGGCAAAATTCCACGGCATAAATGGCAGCGTGTCAGAATGCGATAACAAGCACGAGGGAGGGATGGATGGAGGGAGAGAGAGTGAGAGCGAGAGAGAGAAGGAGGGTGTGCTGTGTGGGGTTTATCATGATATACTGGACCTTAATAGGGGTAATATGCTCCAAGGAATGTCCCTTTATCTACTTATTCTGCTCTGTCTCCACAGTGGTCACTTTTTTCTCTCGCTCGCTCCCTCCGTTGCTCACTTTATATTTCTCATTCCTTCTGTTTCTTTTTGTTTCCCGATTATGTTTCAATTCAATTATGTTTGGTGATTTTGTTTAATATTTAAAGATTGGAAATGGTTCAGCTAGCAAACCATTACCAGTGTGGAGGGAAGAAACCTATTTTTGTTCACTGCATTACTATGACTTTACACCTCCATACCTATAGAAACCTTAAATAAACTACATATTACTTCAACATCCTCTAATTGAAGAAAATGTAAGACTACCACAGATCACATATGGTCTCAGTCTAGAGTAAAACGTACTGTCAACAGAGTTGTATATGCTCAATTTAGTGTTGATATTTAACTCTGCGTCATTGCTTTTAACTCTTTACAGTATTAATAGAAAGTAATGCTGTTACTTTTTTTACTCTCTGCAGTGTTGTTCAATATTCTAGAGTTCATTATTTAGAGTAATGTTTACTCTCACAATACAACTGCAAGAGTTAATTTAATCTCCTATGGAGTCAAACTCAACACTATTTTAGGATTTATATGGTCCCATTTGAGGTGTAAAGCCTAATTTACATACTGTATTTCTTATTGTGTCATATTATGGTGGCTTGCAATCTGACATCCAATCTCTATTGACATCCATTTAAGAAGGAGAACGTCCTGAAATGTCACATTACCCACAACTTACATTCAGCATGGACATAATGTCTAGATGCTTTTTATAGTGGAGATCAAGTTTATAAAGTGCCTGGCTGGGCTGATGAGACAGTGGATTGCACAGTCAGATGAAACAGTAAATAGACATTTTAACGTTATAGATTTAATCTGTCGTAATTTGTGGAATAGACACTGGCTGGAATGCGGTTTTAACCAATCAGAATTCAGGATTAGACCCACACATTGTATAATGTACAGCAGAGTACTGTATGGTACAGTACTGTATTGTACTGACCTATACTCTACTCAACTTTTCTTTACTGTACTGTGCTCTACTGTACTGTACTGTGCTGCCCAAACTTGTGAAACATCGATGATTGGTTCAGATTTGGACTGACCAAATGTCAACTACTTTTAAACGTCCATGGACGTCTGATGTCGGTCGGTGCTCAGTGGGTGAAAGGGCTGGTTACAGTAAATGGAAAGAGAGGGGACTCATGGATAGGTGTCAATAACAACCGGGAGAGGTGACATTAACTGGAGAAAGAGAGAGAGGTTGTCAAGACTGTTTTCACACTCTTGCTTTGACCACTACACGACAGATGTCACATTGTATAATGATTAGAAGACAGGCGCAAGAATATGTATTCGTTTTTTTTATTAGTATTACTCCACCCAACACAAGGTACGTCATGAAAAACGACGGGGACAAAGCCCAAAACAAACACGTACAGTCGTGGTCAAAAGTTTTGAGAATGACACAAGTATTGGTCTTCACAAAGTTCGCTGCTTCAGTGTAATGAGATATTTTGTTACTATGGTATGTCAGATGTTACTATGGTATACTGAAATATAATTACAAGCATTCCATAAGTGTCAAAGGCTTTTATTGACAATTACATTAAGTTTATGCAAAGAGTCAATATTTGCAGTGTTGACCTTTATTTTTCAAGACCTCTGCAATCCACCCTGGCATGCTGATAATTAACTTCTGGGCCACATCCTGACTGATGGCAGCCCATTCTTGCATAATCAATGCTTGGAGTTTGTCAGAATTTGTGGGTTTTTGTTTGTGCACCCGCCTCTTGAGTATCGACCACAAGTTCTCAATGGGATTAAGGTCTGGGGAGTTTCCTGGCCATGGACCCAAAATGTTGATGTTTTGGCTCAGAAGCAACCCCACACATGAATGGTCTCAGGATGCTTTACTGTTG
The DNA here is from genome assembly GCF_964263955.1 of Coregonus lavaretus. Taxonomy (NCBI): domain Eukaryota; kingdom Metazoa; phylum Chordata; class Actinopteri; order Salmoniformes; family Salmonidae; genus Coregonus; species Coregonus lavaretus. The sequence goes on along the minus strand of NC_140011.1, from coordinate 8,665,756 downwards.
GTATGACACAGGACTGATGGTAGCGCTCACCTTGTCTTCTCTGGACAAGGTGTTTTCCGGATGCCCCAAACAATCGGAAAGGAGATTCATCAGAGAAAATGACTTTACCCCAGTCCTCAGCAGTCCAATCCCTGTACCTTTTGCAGAATATCAGTCTGTCCCTGATGTTTGAGCCTCCCGAGTGGCGCAGTGGTCTAAGGCACTGCATTGCAGTGCTAGCTGTGCCACTAGAGATCCTGGTTCGAATCCAGGCTCTGTCGTAGCCGGCCGTGACCGGGAGAACCATGGGGCGACGCACAATTGGCCCAGGGTATGGGGAGGGAATGGCCGGCAGGGATGTAGCTCAGTTGGTAGAGCATGGCGTTTGCAATGCCAGGGTTGTGGTTTCGTTTCCCACGGGGGGGTATGAAAAAAATAAAATAATAAAAAAATTAAAAAATGTATGCACTCACTAACTGTAAGTCGCTCTGGATAAGAGCGTCTGCTAAATGACTAAAATGTAAATGTAATGTTTTTCCTGGAGAGAAGTGGCTTCTTTGCTGCCCTTCTTGACACCAGGCCATCCTCCAAAAGTCTTTGCCTCACTGTGCGTGCAGATGCACTCACACCTGCCTGCTGTCATTCCTGAGCAAGCTCTGCACTGGTGGTGCCCCGATCCCGCAGCTGAATCAACTTTAGGAGACGGTCCTGGTGCTTGCTGGACTTTCCAGCAATATCCTTGCTTGTGAAGCCCTTTTTGTGCAAAGCAATGATGACGGCACGTGTTTCCTTGCAGGTAACCTTGGTTAACAGAGGAAGAACAATGATTTCAAGCACCACCCTCCTTTTAAAGCTTCCAGTCTGTTATTCTAACTCAATCAGCATGACAGAGTGATCTCCCGCCTTGTCCTCGTCAACCCTCTCACCTGTGTTAACGAGAGAATCACTGACATGATGTCAGCTGGTCCTTTTATGGCAGGGCTGAAATGCAGTGGAAAAGTTTTTTGGGGATTAAGTTCATTTTCATGGCAAAGAGGGACTTTGCAATTGATTGCAATTCATCTGATCACTCTTCATGACATTCTGGAGTAAATGCAAATTGCCATCATCAAAACTGAGGCAGCAGACTTTGTGAAAATTAGTATTTGTGTCATTCTCAAAACTTTTGACCACGACTGTATACAGTGGGGAAAAAAAGTATTTAGTCAGCCACCAATTGTGCAAGTTCTCCCACTTAAAAAGATGAGAGAGGCCTGTAATTTTCATCATAGGTACACGTCAACTATGACAGACAAAATGAGGGAAAAAAATCCAGAAAATTACATTGTATGATTTTTAATGAATTTATTTGCAAATTATGGTGGAAAATAAGTATTTGGTCAATAACAAAAGTTTCTCAATACTTTGTTATATACCCTTTGTTGGCAATGACACAGGTCAAACGTTTTCTGTAAGTCTTCACAAGGTTTTCACACACTGTTGCTGGTATTTTGGCCCATTCCTCCATGCAGATCTCCTCTAGAGCAGTGATGTTTTTGGCTGTCGCTGGCCAACACGGACTTTCAACTCCCTCCAAAGATTTTCTATGGGGTTGAGATCTGGAGACTGGCTAGGCCATTCCAGGACCTTGAAATGCTTCTTACGAAGCCACTCCTTCGTTGTCCGGGCGGTGTGTTTGGGATCATTGTCATACTGAAAGACCCAGCCACGTTTCATCTTCAATGCCCTTGCTGATGGAAGGAGGTTTTCACTCAAAATCTCACGATACATGGCCCCATTCATTCTTTCCTTTACACGAATCAGTCGTCCTGGTCCCTTTGCAGAAAAACAGCCCCAAAGCATGATGTTTCCACCCCCATGCTTCACAGTAGGTATGGTGTTCTTTGGATGCAACTCAGCATTCTTTGTCCTCCAAACACGACGAGTTGAGTTTTTACCAAAAAGTTATATTTTGGTTTCATCTGACCATATGACATTCTCCCAATCCTCTTCTGGATCATCCAAATGCACTCTAGCACGGGCCTGGACATGTACTGGCTTAAGCAGGGGGACACGTCTGGCACTGCAGGATTTAAGTCCCTGGTGGCGTAGTGTGTTACTGATGGTAGGCTTTGTTACTTTGGTCCCAGCTCTCTGCAGGTCATTCACTAGGTCCCCCCGTGTGGTTCTGGGATTTTTGCTCACCGGTCTTGTGATCATTTTGACCCCACGGGATGAGATCTTTCGTGGAGCCCCAGATCGAAGGAGATTATCAGTGGTCTTGTATGCCTTCCATTTCCTAATAATTGCTCCCACAGTTGATTTCTTCAAACCAAGCTGCTTACCTATTGCAGATTCAGTCTTCCCAGCCTGGTGCAGGTCTACAATATTGTTTCTGGTGTCCTTTGACAGCTCTTTGGTCTTGGCCATAGTGGAGTTTGGAGTGTGACTGTTTGAGCTTGTGGGCAGGTGTCTTTTATACTGATAACAAGTTCAAACAGGTGCCATTAATACAGGTAACGAGTGGAGGACAGAGGAGCCTCTTAAATAATAAGTTACAGGTCTGTGAGAGCCAGAAATCTTGCTTGTTTGTAGGTGACCAAATACTTATTTTCCACCATAATTTGCAAATAAATTCATAAAAAATCCTACTATGTGATTTTCTGGATTTTTTTCCCTCAATTTGTCTGTCATAGTTGACGTGTACCTATGATGAAAATTACAGGCCTCTCTAATCTTTTTAAGTGGGAGAACTTGCACAATTGGTGGCTGACTAAATACTTTTTTTCCCCACTGTATATACTGTATAACACAGGGATGTAACCTAAACAAAAGAGCAAGGTGTAAACCTCCAAACAGTACACGGGACAAGACCTGTAATAACAAGAGCACAATACACGGTTCTCACGAGACCAATGGACATGGGACAATAATCGACAAGGACATTGGGGAACAGAGGGCACATATATACACATACTGATCAGGGGAAATGGGAACCAGGTGTGCGTAATGAGGCAAGACAGTCCGGGGTTGGTGGTAATGATCCAGGTCAGTGAAGCCTAGAAGACCGGTGACGTAGACCTACGGAGCTGGTGAACGGAATGAGCAGCAGTACCGGGGAGATCCGTGACAGTACCCCCCCACTGACAGTGGGACGACACTGGCATCGTGGACGACCACAGGAACGCGGTGCGGGTTGGTCAGGGCGCCGACGGTGAATATCCTTGGTCCACCCCAGGAACTCAGCACCGCTCCTCTGGGCCAAACCCCTCCCAATCGATGAGGTACTGGAGATGACCCTCCCGACGCCTCGAATCCAGGACTTCACGGACCGAGTACGCCGGACCTCCCTCGATGTCCAGAGGAGGAGGCGGGATGTCACTGGGTCCAGGAACCACTGGCCTGAGGAGAGACGCATGAAAAGTTGGATTAATGAAGTAATCAGCAGGGAGTTGCAAACGGTATGTTACCTAATTAACCCGGTCGGCTGGAGAAAAAACCTGGTCGCCTCACTGCGGTGGAGGTCGGGCTGTTCCTTGTGCCGACGCACGGCCCGCTGGAGACGACGGGAGCCCAGGCAGAGGAAGGAGGCGACAAGCTTTGGTAAACCGGTTCACAACGACGAGAACGGTGGTGTTCCCCTGGGAGGGTGGAAGGTTTGTGACAAAGTCCACGGAGAGGTGAGACCAGGGTCGCTGTGGAACCGGCAGGGGAAGGAGCTTTCCATAAGGGAGGTGTCTGGGTGTCTTTGACTGGGCACAGATAGAGCAAAAAGAGACGTAAACCCGGACATCCCTAGCCAAGGTGGGCCACCAGTACTTCTCAGTCAGGCATGCGATGACCCGACATAGGCACCGTTTGCGCCCAGGAAAGTAGGCAGTCCCGCACACCTGTGAGCACGTAGGCACGATTCTCTGGGCGCTGTGCAGGTGCGGGTTCCGTACGCTGAGCCTGCTGTATGTCGGCGTCCTCGTCCCACACCACTGGCACAATGATACGGAACAGAGGGATGATGGGGGTCTCCTCTCCCTGCCTCTCCTCTGCATCATAGAGGCGAGACAGGGCATACGCCTTCAGGGCATATGTGTATAGACAGGGCATATGTGTATAGTGTTTACTAAAAGCCAGTGGCATGTCGTTAGTAAAGATGGAAAAAAGTTAGGGGCCTAAACAGCTACCCTGGGGAATTCCTGATTCTACCTGGATTGTGTTTGAGAGGCTTCCATTAAAGAACACCCTCTGTGTTCTGTTATACAAGTAACTCTTTATCCACATTATACCAGGGGGTGTAAAGCCATAACACATACGTTTTTCCAGCAGCAGACTATGATCAATAATGTCAAAAGCTGCACTGAAGTCTAACAAGACAGCCCCCACAATCATTTTATCATCAATTTCTCTCAGCCAATCATCAGCCATTTGTGTAAGTGCTGTGCTTGTTGATTGTCCTTCCCTATAAGCGTGCTGAAGGTCTGTTGTCAGTTTGTTTACTGTGAAATAGCATTGTATCTGGTCAAACACCATTTTTACCAAATGTTTACTAAGGGTTGGTAACAGGCTGATTGGTCGGCTATTTGAGACAGTAAAGGGGGCTTTACTATTCTTGGATAGCGGAATGACTTTAGCTTCACTCCAGGCCTGAGGGCACACACTTTCTAGTAGGCTTAAATTGATGTTGTGGCAATATCGTCCGCTATTATCCTCAGTAATTTTCCATCCAGATTGTCAGACCCCGGTGGATGTCATTGTTGATAGTAACAATACTTTTATCACTGCTTCCAAACTAACTTTAAGGAATTCAAAAGTACAATTCTTGTCTTTCATAATTTGGTCAAATATACTTGGATGTGTAGTGTCAGCGTTTGTTGCTGGCATGTCATACCTTAGTTTGCTTATTTTGCCAATGAAGAAGTCATTAAAGTAGTTGCCAATATCAGTGGGTTTTGTGATGAATGAGCCATCTGATTCAATGAATGATGGAGCCGAGTTTGCCTTTTTTCCCAAAATTTCATTTAAGGTGTTTCATAGTATAGTTTCTTTTTCTTTTTACTTAGTTTAGTCACACGATTTCTTAATTTGCAGTACGTTTGCCAATCAGTTGGGCTGCCAGACTTATTTGCCATACCTTTTGCCTCATCCCGCTCAACCATACAATTTTTAAATTCCTCATCATTCCAAGGGGATTTAACAGTTTTTACAGTCATTTTCTTAGTGGGTGCATACTTATTAGTAACTGGAATAAGCAATTTCATAAATGTGTCAAGTGCAGCGCCTGGTTGCTCCTCATTACACACCACAGACCAGCAAATATTCTTTACATCATCAACATATGAATCACTACAAAACGTATTATATGACCTCTTATACACTATATTAGGCCCAGCCTTGGGAACTTTGGTTTTCCTAGATATGGCTACTAAATTGTGATCACTACATCCTATGGATTTGGATACTGCTTTAAAGCAAATTTCTGCAGCATTAGTAAAGATGTGATCAATACATGTTGATGATTTAATTCCTGTGATGTTTGTAAATAACCTGGTAGGTTGATTGACAACCTGAACCAGGTTGCAGGCACTGGTTACAGTTTGACATTTTTTCTTGAGTGGACAGCTTGATGAGAGCCAGTCAATATTTAAATCACCCAGAAAATACACTTCTCTGTTGATATCACATACATTATCAAGCATATTTTACAGATACAGACTGTTAGCACTTGGTGGTCTATAGCAGCTTCCCACAAGAATGGGCTTTAGGTGAGGCAGATGAACCTGCAGCCATATTACTTCAACAGTATTTAACATGAGATCCTCTCTAATCTTCACATACATTTACATTTTAGTCATTTAGCAGACGCTCTTATCCAGAGCAACTTACAGTTAGTGAATACATTATTTTTTTTTATACTGGCCCCCCGTGGGAATCGAACCCACAACCCTGGCGTTGCAAACGCCATGCTCTATCAACTGAGCTACATCCCTGCCGGCCATTCCCTCCCCTACCCTGGACCAATTGTGCGCCGCCCATGAGTCTCCCGGTCGCGGCCGGCTGCGACAGAGCCTGGATTCGAACCAGGATCTCTAGTGGCACAGTTAGCACTGCGATGCAGTGCCTTAGACCATTGCGCCACTCAGGAGTACATATAGACCGCAACACCGCCCCCGTTGGCATTTCTGTCTTTTCGGTAGATGTTAAACCATGTATTGCTACCACTGTATCATCAAAGGTATTATCTAAGTGAGTTTCAGAGATATGAATGTCATCTGTTACAAGCAAAATATTGACTTCATGGACCTTGTTTCTCAGGCTGCATATCTTAATATGGGCTATTTTTAGCAATTTTCTGGGTTGCTTGATTGTTTTTAATGCTTTACTAGGAAGCTTATCAGAAGTAGAGTACCTCATGTTATTTATATTGGAGCTGATAGTGCAGGGTGAGCTGCACACAATGGTATTTCTACTGGGGCACACCGCCTCAGTGCTAACAGTGTAACTCTGGTTCATAGGCTCATGATTACTGCATACAATAGCTGTAGGATCAACAGAGGTATTCAGGGCAATTAGGGGGACATAAATTAAGTTACTTACATTGTGTCTGCCAGCGCCCCTAGGATAATGTACATTTGATGCAGCGTTATGACGACTCATTGTCACAATGTTAGGGATTAACTGAGCTGGTCTTTGATAAGTCATTGTTTCATCGCAGCCTTGAAACAGAGTTAGTGGTCATAGGGCTTTTTACATGGAAATGGCCCTCACAGCAGAACCACCTCTGATAGGTGAGGCCTTTGCTCTTTTTCAGGTTTTACAGACAGATTAGGAATCAGGGGAGTTAGAGAATATAGACCTGGCCATGTCTTTTGAGATTACCTGTCACTGCATGTGTAATGACCCTCCCTGAACCCTGAGAACCACTCCCTGTATCAGACCCACTCCCTGTGCCTGTATCGGATGGAGATTTTCAGCAGAGCACGAGGGGTTGTCACCTCCCAAGTCCCAGAAGGACAAAAATATAGGTACAAGAGAAAAAGAAATTGACTGGCTTATTCTTTCTGTATGTCCTTCAGGGAAACAGAGCGAGAGAGAGAGGGAGGGAGATATAGACAGGTATGCAGCTTGAGCCTCACCTTCTTCGACAGCAGCACCCGGCCTCACCCTACTGGACTCAGAAATAAAATGTATACTTTTTGCACATGATCTGGTGCTTCTGTCCCCAACCAAGGAGGGCCTACAGCAGCACCTAGATCTTCTGTACAGATTCTGTCAGACTCGGGCGCTGACAGTGAATCTCAGTATGACACAAATAATGGTGTTTCAAAAAAGGTCCAGTTGCCATGACAACAAATACAAATTCTATCTAGCCACCATTGCCCTAGAGCACACAAATAATTATACCTACCTCGGCCTAAACATGTACACCACTGATAACTTCCACAAGGCTGTAAGAGACAAGGCAAGAAGGGCCTTCTATGCCATCAAAAGGAACATAAAACTCGACATCCCAATTAGGATCTGGCTAAAAATACATCAATCAGTTATGGATCCCATTGCCCTTTATGATTGTGAGGTCTGGGGTCCACTCATCAAACAAGAATTCACAAAATGGGACAAACACCCAATTGAGACTGCATGCAGAATTCTGCAAAAATATACATTGTACACAATGCAAAACCCCAAACAATGCATGCAAATCAGAATTAGGACCCTCTAGTTTTCAAAATCTAGAGAAGAGCTGTTAAATTCTGCAACCACCTAAAAGGAAGCGATGCCAATACCTTCCGCCACAAAACCCTCACCTACAGAGAGCTGAACCTAAAGAAGAGTCCCCTCAGCCAGCTGGTTCTGGGGCTCTGTTCACAAACACAAACAGAACCCACAGAGCCACAGGACATCAACACAATTAGACCCAATCAAATAATGAGAAAGCAAAAAGATAACAATTTGACACACTGGAAAGAATCAACCAAAAAAAGAAGCAAATTTGAATGGCATCTGGTCCTAAACAGAGAGTACACAGTGACCTGACCACTGTGAATGACCCAAAATTAAGAACATCCTTGACTATGTACAGACTCAGTGAGCATAGCCTGGCTCTCAAGAGAAGACAGGGTATGTGCCCACTGCCCACAAAATGAGGTGGAAACTGAATGGCACTTCCTAACCTCCTGCCAAATGTATGACCACATTAGAGACATATATTTCCCACAGATCACACAGACCCACAAAGAATTTGAAAGCAAATCAAACATTGATAAACTCCCATATCTGTTGGTCGAAATACCGCAATGTGTAATCACAGCAGCAAGATTTGTGACCTGGTGCCATGAAAAAAGGGGAACTAGTGGAGCACAAACAACATTGTAAATACCACCAATATTTATCTGCTTATTTACAGTTGAAGTCGGAAGTTTACATACACTTAGGTTGGAGTCATTAAAACTCGTTTTTCAACCACTCCACAAATGTATTGTTAACAAACTATAGTTTTGGCAAGTCGGTTAGAACATCTACTTTGTGCATGACACAAGTCATTTTTCCAACAATTGTTTACAGACAGATTATTTCACTTATAATTCACTGTATCACAATTCCAGTGGGTCAGAAGTTTACATGCACTAAGTTGACTGTGGTTTAAACTGCTTGGAAAATTCCAGAAAATTATGTAATGGCTTTAGAAGCTTCTGATAGGCTAATTACATCATTTGAGTCAATTGGAGGTGTACCTGTGGATGTATTTCAAGGCCTACCTTCAAACGCAGTGCCTCTTTGCTTGACATCATGGGAAAATCAAAAGAAATCAGCCAAGACCAAATTGTAGACCTCCACAAGTCTGGTTCATCCTTGGGAGCAATTTCCAAACGCCTGAAGGTACCACGTTCATCTGTACAAACAATAGTATGCAAGTATAAACACCATGGGACCACGCAGCCGTCATACCGCTCAGGAAGGAGATGTGTTCTGTCTCCTAGAGATTAACGTTGTTTGCTGCAAAAAGTGCAAATCAATCCCAGAACAACAGCAAAGGACCTTGTGAAGATGCTGGAGGAAACAGGTACAAAAGTATCTATATCCACAGTAAAACTAATCCTATATCGACATAACCTGAAAGGCCACTCAGCAAAGAAGAAGCCACTGCTCCAAAACCGCCATAAAAAAGCCAGACTACGGTTTGTAACTGCACATGGGGACAAAGATCGTACTTTTTGGAGAAATGTCCTCTGGTCTGATGAAACAAAAATAGAACTGTTTGGCCATAATGACCATCATTATGTTTGGAGGAAAATGGGGTATTTGCAAGCCGAAGAACACCATCCCAACCGTGAAGCACGGGGGTGGCAGCATCATGCTGTGGGGGTGCTTTGCTGTAGGAGGGACTGGTGCACTTCACAAAATAGATGGCATCATGAGGAAGGAAAATGATGTGGATATATTGAAGCAACATCTCAAGACATCAGTCAGGAAGTTAAAGCTTGGTCGCAAATGGGTCTTCCAAATGAACAATGAGCCCAAGCGTACTTCCAAAGTTGTGGCAAAATTGCTTAAGGACAACAAAGTCAAGGTATTGATGTGGCCATAACAAAGCCCTGACCTCAATCCTATAGAACATTTGTGGGCAGAACTGAAAAAGCGTGTGCGAGCAAGGAGGCCTACAAACCTAACTCAGTTACACCAGCTCTGTCAGGAGGAATGGGACAAAATTCACCCAACTTATTGTGGGAAGCTTGTGGAAGGCTACCCGAAACGTTTGACCCAAGTTAAACAATTTAAAGACAATGCTACCAAATACTAATTGAGTGTATGTAAACTTTTGACCCACTGGGAATGTGATGAAAGAAACAAAAGCTGAAATAAATCATTCTCTCTACTGTTATTCTGACATTTCACATTCTTAAAATAAATTGGTGATCCTAACTGAATTTTACTAGGATTAAATGTCAGCAATTGTGAAAAACTGAGTTTAAATGTATTTGGCTAAGGTGTATGTAAACTTCCGACTTCAACTGTATCTTCCCCCACTATTCATACTACAACTATTTGCACATTGCTAAAACACTGTACATAGCTGATAATATAACACTTGAAATGTCAAATGCCTTGCAATGTTTACTGTTAATTTCAAATCGTGTTTTTGTTGACGTTAAATTTGTTTCTTCTCACTTTAGTTTTTGGTTTATTTCACTTGCTTTGGCAATGTAAACATATGTTTCCCATGCCAATAAAGCCCCTTTGAATTTAATTGAAATGATGTAAAAAAGAAGAAGAACCCTGAGTCCTGAGACCACCCCCGTGTCCTGGTATCAGAGTATCAAAGACCATTTTCTGTGGAGCAGGTAAAAGTTGTCACCTCCCAACCCTCAGTAAGTTAGAAATGTAGGCTTCTAAAGTGGTACAAGAGGTACAAGTGGTATAAGAGAAAAGGTAGCACATATTCCAGAGATAGAGAGAGAGAGAGAAAGAGAGAGAGAGATAGTTTATTTCCCTTGTTTATTTGCCTTTTGTTTATTGTCTATTCCATTTGCTTTGGCAATGTAAACATATTTCCCATGCCAATAAAGCCCTTTGAATTGAACTGAATTGAGAGAGAGAGAGAGACTGACGGACGGAATGAGACAGAGAGAGACAGAGAGAGACAGGAGTGATAGGAGGGTGGGATAGGGAGAGAGAGGGAGAAGTAGAGAGCTATTGTCATTTGTTCTGAAAGCTAAATAAATCAAAAGGGGGGACAGAAATAAATGTGTTGGACGTGGGAAGAACCTTCTCCTCTCTCTCACTTTATAGAAACATTGGGACTTTCCATTTTCATACTAACTCTAATACTTCATATTCATTTTCTCATATAATACCAATACTGCATTAGGCAATATTTCCGTTTCTAAATCCCTCATCTTTTCCTAATTACTATTTCAAGGGGAATTCATAAGAAACCCAAAATCTTGTTGAACGGATGTCTGTTTCCCTTTCCTCCCTCCCTGCATCATTATCTGCAACCCTCATTCTCTGTAGACGTTAACATCCTCTGAGACCATGACCCAGTTCTCAACTTTCAACTCTTCCTGTCTCTTCTTTTCTGTATGCACATACATTATCCATCTATCAGACCCCAGGAAAATACAAAATATTAATCTCTCTTTCCCTCCTCTCTTTTCCCTCCATCCCTCCCTCATGACGGATCTTCCGGAACATTTTCCATTTAAAAAGTAATCCCTCCCATGGTCGTTCCTTCTCGCTACTCCTAGTGGATCTGTCTGATTCACACATCTCCTGACCTGAAGCATCTTTAGTGTAGCATGAAATAAATCTCTCTCATGAGTAATACTGTAATTAGTTATGTACAGTTGAAGTCGGAAGTTTACATACACCTTAGCCAAATACATTTAAACTCTGTTTTTCACAATTCCTGACATTTAATCCTAGTAACATTTCCTGTCTTAGGTCAGTTAGGATCACCACTTTATTTTAAGAATGTGAAATGTCAGAATAATAGTAGAGAGAATTATTTATTTCAGCTTTTATTTCTTTCATCACATTCCCAGTGGGTCAGAAGTTTACATACACTCAATTAGTATTTGGTAGCATTGCCTTTAAATTGTTTAACTTGGGTCAAACGTTTCGGGTAGCCTTCCACAAGCTTCCCATAATAAGTTGGGTGAATTTTGGCCCATTCCTCCTGACAGAGCTGGTGTAACTGAGTCAGGTTTGTAGGCCTCCTTGCTCGCACATGTTTTTCAGTTCTGCCCACAAATGTTCTATAGGATTGAGGTCAGGGCTTTGTTATGGCCACTTCAATACCTTGACTTTGTTGTCCTTAAGCAATTTTGCCACAACTTTGGAAGTATGATTGGGGTCATTGTCCATTTGGAAGACCCATTTGCGACCAATCTTTAACTTCCTGACTGATGTCTTGAGATGTTGCTTCAATATATCCACATAATTTTCCTTCCTCATGATGCCATCTACTTTGTGAAGTGCACCAGTCCCTCCTACAGCAAAGCACCCCCACAGCATGATGCTGCCACCCCCATGCTTCACGGTTGGGATGGTGTTCTTCGGCTTGCAAGCATCCCCTTTTTCCTCCAAACATTACGATGGTCATTATGGCCAAACAGTTCTATTTTCGTTTCATCAGACGAGAGGACATTTCTCCAAAAAGTACGATCTTTGTCCCCATGTGCAGTTACAAACCGTAGTCTGTTTTTTTTATGGCGGTTTTGGAGCAGTGGCTTATTCTTTGCTGAGCGGCCTTTCAGGTTATGTCGACATAGGACTAGTTTTACTGTGTATATAGATACTTTTGTACCTGTTTCCTCCAGCATCTTCACAAGGTCCTTTGCTGTTGTTCTGGGATTGATTTGCACTTTTCGCACCAAACTACGTTCATCTCTAGGAGACAGAACGCGTCTCCTTCCTGAGCGGTATAACGGCTGCGTGGTCCCATGGTGTTTATACTTGCGTACTATTGTTTGTACAGATGAACGTGGTACCTTCAGGCGTTTGGAAATTGCTCCCAAGGATGAACCAGACTTGTGGAGGTCTAAAAAAAAAATTCTGAGGTCTTGGCTGATTTCTTTCGATTTTCCCATGATGTCAAGCAAAGAGGCACTGAGTTTGAAGGTAGGCCTTGAAATACATCCACAGGTACACCTCCAATTGACTCAAATGATGTAAATTAGCCTATCAGAAGCTTCTAAAGCTATGACATCATTTTCTGGAATTTTCCAAGCTGTTTAAAGGCACAGTCAACTTAGTGTATGTAAACTTCTGACCCACTGGAATTGTGATGCAGTGAATTATAAGTGAAATAATATGTCTGTAAACAATTGTTGGAAAAATTACTTGTGTCATGCACAACGTAGATGTCCTAACCGACTTGCCAAAACTATAGTTTGTTAACAATACATTAGTGGAGTGGTTGATAAACGAGTTTTAATGATTCCAACCTAAGTTTACCCATCCCACTCCATCATGCTATCTCTCATGAAAACATTGAACTGATTTTTTGTTCTCAATTCATAATTATCCCTGGTATTTTTCTGTCCATATTGTTGTCTTTTTTTCTCTCTATATACTTATTTTTTTGTAAGATTTTATTCATGATATTTTTTTGTACAATACAAAACATAAAAATACAAACAACAACATACCGACCCACACCAACATCCACAACATCACCCCTGCCCAGACTCACCTGCTCACACCCCCATCTCCAGTGCCCCTTTAACTCTCCGCCACATGGCCTCAAACTGCACAATTTTGTTTCAATTTTGTTTTCTCAAAAACGTTTGACTTTTCCATTGTGTTAATGATGGAGGATTGGTTGATTTCCAGTTTTTAACTATACGTTTGTTCAAGATGATTGACAAAAAAAGTATCGTCCAACCCATCGGGTATCTCACTGCACACTCATATGCCATGTCTTGAAATATGCAGACAGACGGATTCAAAGTAAATTTACATTATAATACTTCTCAGCCAACTTTCTAACTCCGCCCATAACTTTTGGACTTTATAGCATTCCCTGAAGGCATGGATTATTGAGTCATTGTTAGTTTTACACTTAAGATATGACTATGCCGTTGTGCTGTAGAATTTGTGAATTTTGTCTCTTGTGCAATAAATTATATACATTAGTTTATACTGGATTAAGTGTACATTTTCATTACCTATAATTTCGTTAGTTATGTTTCAACATTCCCTCCATCTTGTGTCAATATCAGTTCTTTTTAGAGATTGTCAGTTGGATAGGCTGTCTGCAAAGATTTGTATATCTTACCTATCAAATTAATATCCCTTTCTTACTCAAATAGGGTTCCCTCAAGATTACTCTGGTGTCCAAAATATTTAAAATAGATATGAATAAGGTTGATGCCCTCGCGGAAATTGAATTAGCATTATACCAAAATCCCCATGAAAATCTGTCAGTTTAAGCTAGAGATATCTGGGTTTTTGCGTTGGATGTGTCTCAATCCACCACCTCTGCCTTTGACACACTTCCGCATCTGCGGTGAAAGGTGTCAGAGCTAGAGCGATGTTTGTCATCCCTAAAATCGGTCTTCTCACAAAATTGTCTGTAGCGTCTGAACGGTTTGGCCTACAAACTATTACCCTTCTATGAGACTCTCACGTACACGATGGTTTACTCTACGACCAACAAGCGTCTTGGGACTCGTCTGAAGTCGGTACAGCCGATCTGCCAACTTCTGTCTGTAGCGTCTGAACAGGGATACACACTAATACCCCACTGTGGAAAGGTGAGACTCTCACGAACACGTACATGTCCGTTGTTTTGCTCTAGGATGTCCACAGGCCTCACAAGACTCATCTGAAGCTCCCCTGGTTGACAAAATATATGGAAGTATATATGGAGACTGTTAAGTGACAAAAAAAAAGTTTTTCAAAAAGATTCCTGATCTTCTGATATCTCTCAGATATAGGATAAACACTTCAGAACAAACTTCCTTTAGAAACATTTTCGGAACTATCTCTTGTTCCATGTAGTGAATCTGTTATTCAATGTGTTTGTATGGGTTGAGTTGTATTTTAAAATATCTACATTGGTCAGTCCAAAATTTCTTTTTAATTCTGTCATGGAAATAAATGTATTTCCTGTTACCAAGTCATTTACGGTTTCTATACCTTTAGTTTTCCATGTGGACCAATTTATCAGTGAATTCTGAAAAGCTATCCAAGGATTGTTCTGTAGGATTGTGTTTTTAACGAATGATATTGGTTCTTGTAGAATACATTTCACTTTCTTCCATATTGTTATAGTGTTCTTAACTATGAAGTTGTTAATGTTCTTATCTTTATCCTTAGAAAATAGACATTTAAAAAGATTCTGGGGATGAGCATGCGCATCTTCACTATGTACCCACTGTTCCTCTCTAGTGCATTTCACTATATGTCGCAAGTAAAAGCTCTGGGTGGCGAGTTGATACAATTCCAAGTCTGGAAGGTTAAAACCACCCTCTGACTTAGGAAGACGTAAAACGTTCCTTTTTATTCTATGATATAGACTGTTATGACCTTTTTAAAAGAACGTCTTCGGTGGGGTAATTGGTATTACCGAGAATAAATATAAAATCTTTGGGAGTCAGGCCATTCTGAAGAGGTTTATTCTAATTGTAAGATTTAACTGCACTTACAGTTGACCGGGGCAGCTCTAGCAGGGCAGAAATTTGACAAACTGACTTGTTGGAAAGGTGGCATGCTATGACGGTGCCACGTTGACAGTCACTGAGCTGTTCAGTAAGGCCATTCTACTGCCAATGTTTGTCTATGGAGATTGCATGGCTGGGTGCTCGATTGTATGTCCACATACTTTTGTATACACAGTGTATTTGTTGTCAATTTTTTTATTTATTTTTTATTTTTATTTTATTTCACCTTTATTTAACCAGGTAAGCCAGTTGAGAACAAGTTCTCGTTTACAACTGCGACCTCGCCAAGATAAAGCAAAGCAGTGCAATAAAAACAACAACACATACATATGGGGTAAAACAAAACATAAAGTCAAAAATACAACAGAAAATATATATACAGTGTGTGTAAATGTAGCAAGTTATGGAGGAAAGGCAATAAATAGGCTATAGTGCAAAATAATTACAATTAGTATTAACACTGGAATGATAGATGTGCAAGAGATGATGTGCAAATAGAGATACTGGGGTGCAAATGAGCAAAATAAATAACAATATGGGGATGAGGTAGCTGGGTGGGCTCATTTCAGTTGGGTTGTGTACAGGTGCAGTGATCGGTAAGGTACTCTGACAACTGATGCTTAGTGGAGATAAGAGTCTCCAGCTTCAGAGATTTTTGCAATTCGTTCCAGTCATTGTCAGCAGAGAACTGGAAGGAATGGCGGCCAAAGGAGGTGTTGGCTTTGGGGATGACCAGTGAGATATACCTGCTGGAGCGCATACTACGGGTGGGTGTTGCTATGGTGACCAATGAGCTAAGATAAGGCGGGGATTTGCCTAGCAGTGATTTATAGATGGCCTGGAGCCAGTGGGTTTGGCGACGAATATGTAGTGAGGACCAGCCAACAAGAGCGTACAGGTCACAGTGGTGGGTAGTATAAGGGGCTTTGGTGACAAAACGGATGGCACTGTGATAGACTACATCCAATTTGCTGAGTAGAGTGTTGGAGGCTATTTTGTAAATGACATCGCCGAAGTCAAGGATCGGTAGGATAGTCAGTTTTACGAGGGCATGTTTGGCAGCATGAGTGAAGGAGGCTTTGTTGCAAAATAGGAAGCCGATTCTAAATTTAACTTTGGATTGGAGATTCTTAATGTGAGTCTGGAAGGAGAGTTTACAGTCTAACCAGAGACCTAGGTATTTGTAGTTGTCCACATACTCTAGGTCAGACCCGTCGAGAGTAGTGATTCTAGTCGGGTGGGCGGGTGCCAGCAGCGTTCGATTGAAGAGCATGCATTTAGTTTTACTAGTGTTTAAGAGCAGTTGGAGGCTACTGAAGGAGTGTTGTATGGCATTGTAGCTCGTTTGGAGGTTTGTTAACACAGTGTCCAAAGAAGGGCCAGATGTATACAAAATAATTGAACCCTGTGGCACCCCCATAGAGTTGCAGCGGAGGGTGCAGAGCTAGTGGCCGGGATAGTGGTAGCCAGGTGGAAAGCATGGCCAACCGTAGCAAAATGCTTGTGGAAATTCTCGATTATTGTAGATTTATCAGTGGTGATAGTGTTTCCTAGCCTCAATGCAGTGGGCAGCTGGGAGGAGGTGCTCTTATTCTCTATGGACTTTACAGTGTCCCAAAACGTTTTGGAGTTAGTGCTACAGGATGCAAATTTCTGTTTGAAAAAGTTAGCCTTTGCTTTCCTAACTGCTTGTGTATATTGGTTCCTGACTTCCCTGAAAAGTTGCATATCGCGGGGGCTATTTGATGCTAATGCAGTACGCCATAGGATGTTTTTGTGCTGGTCAAGGGCAGTCAAGTCTGAGGAGAACCAGGGGCTATATCTGTTCATAGTTCTGTATTTTTTGAATGGGGCATGTTTATTTAAGATTGAGAGGAAATTACTTTTAAAGAACAACCAGGCATCCTCTACTGACGGAATGAGATCTATATCCATCCAGGATACCTGGGCCAGGTCAATTAGGAAGGCCTGCTCGCTAAAGTGTTTTAGGGAGCGTTTGACAGTGATGAGGGGTGGTCGTTTGACCGCGGACCCGTTACGGACGCAGGCAATAAGGCAGTGATCGCTGAGATCCTGGTTGAAGACAACAGAGATGTATTTAGAGGGTAAGTTAGTCAGGATGATATCTATGAGGGTACCCATGTTTGCGGATTTAGGGTTGTACCTGGTAGGTTCGTTGATAATTTGTGTGAGATTGAGGCCATCTAGTTTGGATTGTAGGATGGCCGGGGTGTTAAGCATATCCCAATTTAGGTCACCAATCAGTACGAACTCTGAGGATAAATGGGGGGCAATCAATTCACATATGGTGTCCAGGGCACAGCTGGGGGCTGAGGGGGGTCTGTAGCAAGCGGCAACAGTGAGAGACTTATTTCTGGAAAGGTGGATTTTTAGAAGTAGAAGCTCAAACTGTTTGGGCACAGACCTAGATAGTATGATAGAGCTCTGCAGGCTATCTCTACAGTATATTGCAACTCCACCCCCTTTGGCAGTTCTATCTAGACGGAAAATGTTGTATTTGGGGATGGACATTTTCAGCAGTGTCTGAATCCTGGCCTTCCTAATCCCTGCTAGAACATCAGGGTTGGCGGAGTGTGCTAACGCAGTGAATAACTCAAACTTAGGAAGGAGGCTTCTGATGTTAACGTGCAGAAAACCAAGGCTTTTACGGTTACAGAAGTCAACAAATGATAGCTCCTGGGGAGTAGGAGTGATACTGGGGGCTGCAGAGCCTGGGTTAGCCTCTACATCACCAGAGGAAAAGAGGAGGAATAGAATAAGGATACGGCTAAAGGCTTTAAGAACTGGTCTTCTAGTGCGTTGGGTACAGAGAATAAAGGGGGCAGATTTCCGGACGTTGTAGAAAAGATTCAGGGCATTATGTACAGACAAGGATATGGAAGGATATGAGTACAGTGGAGGTAAACCTAAGCGTTGGGTAACCATGAAAGAGATAGCATCACTGGAGGCACTGATTGAGCCGGTCTCGGGGTGTATGGGGGGTGGAACAAAGGAACTATTTGAGGCAGTTTGAGAGGGACTTGGGGTTCTACAGTGAAATTGTATAATAAGAACTAACTGGAACAGCAATAGGCAAGGCATATTGACATGGGAGAGAGGCATAACGCAATCACAGGTGTTTTTAGAGAGAGCTAAGACAACAACTGGTAATGGCGATAAAGTTTGGGCTGAGGCTAAACAGAATAAACAGGACAGGGTACCGTGTAAAGGAACAGTCCAGCAGGCTGTGCAGCTGAGTGATAATAAGGTCCAGTGAACAGTAATATGTGAGTCCGAGAGCAGTTGAAATTGGTGCTTCAGCACAGCGAGCAATAAGCACGGTTGTAGTTTGCGTGTGCTAGCGGACCGGGGCTAGCAGATGGATCTTCGTGGTCGTCGCAACGGGAAGCCTGTTGAAACCACAGACGATTACGTCGGCAGACCAGTCGTGATGGATCGGCAGGGCTCCGTGTCGACTCTACTCCGGTTGACAGAGAGGTAGAGATGTGTCTGACTCAAGGCTAGCTCAAGGCTGATGTGGGGAT
This sequence comes from Coregonus lavaretus, assembly GCF_964263955.1. Lineage (NCBI taxonomy): Eukaryota > Metazoa > Chordata > Actinopteri > Salmoniformes > Salmonidae > Coregonus > Coregonus lavaretus. The sequence continues at coordinate 8,647,095 of NC_140011.1, read as the reverse complement.
CTATTTTCTTACAACTAGATGTGATGCCTAGTAGAAAGAATACATTAATGATTAAACATAATAGGTTTGTGCTGTACTGATATAGATTGTTTAACATAACAAGCTGTGATTAATGTGAGGAACCGTTAGGGGTAGGCTGAGACAGACTTGTGACTCACACACACACTGCCTCTTTGTTAAACCGCTCAAGGACATGTGTTCTGCTACAATGAAGAAGAACAAATGTCTGAGGTTGCTGACTTGAGACAAGTTGTAAAGATAACAACTAATGCCTGGCAACAGTGAAGCGCCAAGGGGCTGGGACCAGCCTGTGCGCCATCGATAGGTTGGGTAAGTTTAAACCACACCCAGCCTCTACTCTGACAGGCCCAGCAGGGAGCGGGAACTATCTCTGTCAGAGTATTTAAAGAAGAACTTATAACAATAGCTCAGTTCTCTATCTACCCTGTGTGGTGTTTCAGTGGGCTCGTATATACGAACATCATATTTACCATTCAAGTGTTTGCATTAATTAAAATACTAGTCTATTTTTTGAAGACGTGTATTGACCTCTTTTTGTTCCTATACCAGATTTGAATTAACGCAACTTAACAATTGGTGACCAACGACGTGATCTGGTAGAGGGACTTCGCTGGGTATTGTCCGGCCGATTGGACATCGCTGTCGTTGGACGGTGTGTTTCACAAAGTGTCCGGACAACTAAAAACCGGTAAGCAGACACCTATTGTTATATAACTAAAGTTCTGCACATTGGCTTTATCCAAATTAATTTTGTGAAACACCTGTTTGATGTAAGTGAACTAAATTATGAATTATTATACGAATTATTGTGAGTAGATAAGCACCATATTGTGACATGCAAACCTGTGGTGAATGTGATGTTAAACCATGGTACCATAGAGTATTGTTCTACCGGCGAGGTCCGTAACTACTAGGGTACGGCTAGGTTCGGGGAAAATACTGAAATCTCTCGGCGAGGTCCGTAACTACGAGGGTACGGCTAGGTTCGAGGAAATAGGGAATAATTGAATTAGTAATTGCTATCGGTGAGGTCCGTAACTACGAGGGTACGGCTAGGTTCGAAGAATTACACCGGCGAGGTCTGTAACTACGAGGGTACGGCTAGGTTCGGGAAATTTTTGATAAAATACTAGCGACCGGCGAGGTCCGTAACTATGAGGGTACGGCTAGGTTCGGCAGAGTATTTTGTAGATAAGAGGAGGAATAGGAGGCGAGGTTGGTAGGAGTAATAGTAAATGGTAAAGGTAAAATAATGAATAACTAGTATGACTAAACTGAAACGTTTGAACTGATATAACTGAACTGTAACGTTTGATGTTTGACATAGTATAATACTAGTTTTAAATAATTAAGTTGAAGCAATTTGGTTTATTATTTCATTTAACGTTTGATGTTTGACTCTGCAAAATACTGGTTAAATAATTAGACTGAAATAATTTGGTTTATCATTGAAATATAAATATGCACCGACTTTAACTAATTAGGTGGGAATAATTTGATTTAAATAAATAGATAGACGTACTTTAAATAATTAAATAACGGACGAATATTACAAATTAAAACGAAAAACATGACTACCAGTGGAGAAGCGGAAAGAATATTGAAGGTTCTAAAATCCACACTTGAAACTAATGGAGGAAAGGACGGGAAGGAATGGAGCAGGCGAGGAGAGAAACTCTATAAGGAATGGATAGAGGATGGTTGTATGCTATCCCCCGATGGAGTGCCTGTAGGAGGCGAACCAGGGAGAATACTGGAAACGTTGAAGCGGAAAACCCAGAAAACAGAGGGGGAATGGAAGAAAGAGGCAGAACCCAGAAGGGGTAAAATCAAGGAAGCAATGGAAAAAGCAAGGCTGAAGGAAAGAATAGGACTAGCAATGTTGGGAAAACTTAAGAAAATGTGGGAAGAAAAACAGATCAATAAGGAGAAGCAGGACAAGAAGGAAGGATCCAGGTTTCCTACGGAACCGCCACCAAGATTATACCCAGAACTGCCTACGTCTCCACCCCCATACGAGGCACCAAAGCTAATGGCTCCAACACTGTATATTGTGGGGCACTGCTAGAAGCAGCAAGAGCTATATGAGACGGGGTTGAGAACATGTCCAGATTACAGGAAGAAGAAAGTCGTATGAGCCTGATGGGTGACGGCGACAGGGGAAGCCTGATGCTTGATGGGGGTTTGACCCAAACAGAACTGAAGAATCAGGAACGAGAGGACAGAGAGAGAGAAGAAAGAAATAAGGAAGTGAAAATATTGGAAGAGGAAGTAAGAAGAGGCGCGACACAGCTGAAGGAAATGGAACAAACTATGCGAGATCTGAGTGAGGAAAGGAAACAAGGAAGTAGAGCAGCCTCTCCTCCCAGAGGACATTTCATAGACATGGGAGAAGAGCATGATGAAGAAGGGGTGAGAGACAGTACATAGTTTAAATGATAGGAATATAATTAAATGTATGCTTATCAACGATAGCAAGTATTTGTTTTATTAATTAGGGCCTAATCAGAGAGAACAGTTAAAGAAATTGAATAGCGAACTGAAATGGCGATAGAGCTGTGAAAATTGAGTTGAGGACAAAGGAGAATAATTTATGGCTCTGGTTAGCGGAAAAAAAATTAAAGCGAGTTAGATTGAGCTGTAAGATTTCAAGTAGAGGTCTAAATACTTGACTGGAAGGCAGTGCTTTGATAAATTCTAATTGTTATTACTTTATTCAATAGGTTGCTTAACACCAGTGGTGTATGCAAATAGTTGGTGAATTCTAGAACGATAATTTATTTTCGTTACGGGGACCAGGGGATAAAAGTAGCTTTAGCTATTATGCTGAGGGAATAGCACCAACCTATAGTGGGTTCTAGATTTGTTAAATAAACTAACTTATATTTTAAACTAAAGTAATGCAATAGGCTACAATTATAACATTATCAGAAAAAGGCACAATTCAATGTGAAATAGTTATTACTATTATTATTAATAGTTATTACAGTTATTATCATTGATCCAGTAATGATAGAAGGATAGTAGAGGAAAGGCAAGGGATTAAATCTCATTTAGGGAAAGAAGAAGAGTATGAAGATACATTAGGGAGAAAATACCATTAACTGAGGGATATAAAACGTTTAGCTGAAAAAGACAACAGGAATAATTTACCTTACACCCTAATATAGACATTAGACCACACCAGAAGTAGAGATGGCAGGATCACCAGTAGCAATCATGAAGAGAAGGTTCCCAGAAAATAGTGAAGATATTGGTAATATCTCTAACAAATGAGAAAAAGGACCAGAAAGATGGTAACTAAATGGCCAAAGGAGGGAACATTTGATGTAACAGTGATTGTATTGGCTAAAAAATGAAATATGACATTTACAGGGGGGACAGGAACAATAGAAGGGGAGACAGATTTTCCTAGGGGGTTGATCAAATAATTGATAATGGATCATTTGAGATGAGATCACATGTAGCAGATTTAGGGTAATCAATTAAATAATCATTGTATACTCGAGGAATTTTGAGTGATTTTATGGATCAGTTATGAGGAATTAGATTGATACAAACAATTATTGATGGGTTAGGACTGGGGATATCTGTATCATGTTTTGTGTATAATACCATCTTTAGATTACTGATGGTAATTGAAGGTTAACAAAATGTATAACCAGGAGAAAGAGATTAGCTTATCTCATTGGAATGTTGCCCAGGGCTAGGGGGAGCAGTAGTGAAGTTAGGCAGTATTTAGGTCATAAAAGAGAGCTACCAAATTAAGTGGGGCCTGGCTATTTGTGGTTGTTGTTTTTCAAATTGGGTTTTTCAAATAAAAAACAACACACCTAGTATGATAGTTATAAAGGGTTGTTATGTTAAATTTAGGGGGTTTGTGTTAGGTTTGAAAGATTTAAGTATGGACCTGTCATGTCCAACCATCAGTCTTCAGGTCAAGCCCGGGAGAGCCGGGGTAGAACAGAGTTTGAACTAAACATTAGTGTTTTTACAAGATAAGGGATTGATTGATTGGATTACTATTGATTCTGAACTGAATGAAAGTCGAATTTAGCCGCCATAAAAGACAAAGGAAGTGGGAGGAGCAATAAAGAAGCAAGGGACAGTCTAAAAATAAAAATAAAATAAAATAAGGGATGGCAATTGGATGATAAATTACCAATATTACCTAAGTGATTGTTTAGGTAGGTGGTAATATTGACACATGGGCAAAACATGTGTCAAAAGGGGGATGATAAGTAGATGGTAGGATTAAATAATAAATATATACAAAGGAGAGGACAAAATACTTAAAAAAAATATTGATGGGTTAGGACTGGGGATATCTGTATCATGTTTTGTGTGTACTACCATCTTTAGATTACTGATGGTAATTGAAGGTTAACAAAATGTATAACCAGGAGAAAGAGATTATCTTATCTCATTGGAATGTTGCCCAGGGCTAGGGGGAGCAGTAGTGAAGTTAGGCAGTATTTAGGTCATAAAAGAGAGCTACCAAATTAAGTGGGGCCTGGCTATTTGTGGTTGTTGTTTTTCAAATTGGGTTTTTCAAATAAAAAACAACACACCTAGTATGATAGTTATAAAGGGTTGTTATGTTAAATTTAGGGGGTTTGTGTTAGGTTTGAAAGATTTAAGTATGGACCTGTCATGTCCAACCATCAGTCTTCAGGTCAAGCCCGGGAGAGCCGGGGTAGAACAGAGTTTGAACTAAACATGAGTGTTTTTACAAGATAAGGGATTGATTGATTGGATTACTATTGATTCTGAACTGAATGAAAGTCGAATGTAGCCGCCATAAAAGACAAAGGAAGTGGGAGGAGCAATAAAGAAGCAAGGGACAGTCTAAAAAAATTATAAATAAAAAATAAGGGATGGCAATTGGATGATAAATTACCAATATTACCTAAGTGATTGTTTAGGTAGGTGGTAATATTGACACATGGGCAAAACATGTGTCAAAAGGGGGATAATAAGTAGATGGTAGGATTAAATAATAAATATATACAAAGGAGAGGACAAAATACTTTAAAAAATAATATATATATTTTTTAGATACAGTCTAGAAAGAGAATGCAGTCAGAAATAGAAATTGAGAGCTGAACACGTGTGAAGATAGTTTATTAACCACACCCGTATGTCAGAGGTTTTGTGCCCCACAGGTGAACTAAAGGAGAAGGTGACCCACTCTATCTAACCAGGTGACTGGTGAGCATCCAGTCCCTAAAGAAGAAAAACTGGAAGCAGGCCTGTTGGGAAGGGCCCTATCAGGTTATATTGGTCACTGCCTTTGCCATTAGAATAGCAGAAAGAGCTACCTGGGTCCACGTTACCCACTGCAAATAGGTAAGAACACATGCAAGCACCACTGAACACATGCAGAGTTAGAGAGAAGAACTGGACCAATAGGGTCTGGGGATCACCTCTGTTAACGAAGATCTCCTACCCCGACCTATCATCACTGTAGTGTGTTCTTAGGGTGTGAGTATGGGGTAGTACCAAGCAGAAAGACTGAGGATAGGAGAGGGTTGGCGGTTTTTGGGAACATGGATAACTTGAGTTGCATCATAGTCTCGGCAATGGTCTTGATATGTCAAGATCCACCACCAATTGTGCTATGCCCTGACCATTGTTAAGAAGTAAAAGAGAAGAGAAGCGACCCGACATACTGACCGTCAAGGACGAGTGGCCTACAAAATGGGAGTCAGAGAAGGGCAGACTGTCAGATTCAAAAAAAGGATTAGGGTTAGGGACAATAAGCAACTTGGGATTATAAAATCCCATTATATTCGTGTTCGGCCCCCACGGCAAGTTTTAACAAGAAGGAGAATAGCCCTATTTAGATGGATGCGATTGGGATACCAAGGGGGGTATCGGATGGATACCGAGCTATGAAACAATTAGGTGAAGGGTTTACTACCACGTTCTTTTGATGGGTGACAAGCAAAATTGTGGATTGGATTAATTATATCTGTTACGACCAACAACGATTTATTGGCTAGACTAGGGATGCAACAAAAGGGAACTTTGAACAATTATCCGCCATCTCACTCTTATGACTTAGTAAAAAGAGGTTGGCTCTAGATCAGGCAGAAAGGGGTGGTGTCTATAGAATGGTAAGCCATTGTTGTACGTTTATCCCTAACAATACCAGTCCTGACGGGAGTATCTTTAAAGCCCTAGTTGGTTTAGATAAACTATCAGCTGAAATGAAGAGCTTGGCTGGAATGGAGGGAAACGGACTGTTCTCCTGGTTGGGGGAGTGGTTTGGTAAGTATGCTGCATTGGTGGTTACTGGATTTCTGACCCTAGTAGTTGTGTTTCTAATATTAATGTGCTGTGCTGCCTGTGTAATTCCTTGTTTGAGAAAGTCTGTTACAGATGTCGTGCATACGGCTGGTATGATGCCCCTCCTAGGGGCTCAAGAAGGAGATGCAGACACTGAGATGAAGCTGATTGAGGATGACCCTTGGTTTGCTATTGGTGAAGGTTTGAAGTTCCTGGGTGGCTGGTAGCCAACCTAGTACAAGTTAGGTGTAGATGGAAGGACTGAAGTCCTTTTTATTATCATTATTGCCTATTAATAAAAGTGTGATTCTTTTTGTTTGTATTGTATTTTAATGAGTGACACCCTAGTGGGTGTCAAAAGGGGGAATCCTAAATTTCCCTGAAATTTCTTATTTTGGGTTCACACCCAGCGAGTGTGAAAAGGGGGATTGTGGGGATCTATTTTCTTACAACTAGATATGATGCCTAGCTTAGAAAGAATACATTAATGATTAAACATAATAGGTTTGTGCTGTACTGATATAGATTGTTTAACATAACAAGCTGTGATTAATGTGAGGAACCATTAGGGGGTAGGCTGAGACAGACTTGTGACTCACACACACACTGCCTCTTTGTTAAACCGCTCAAGGACATGTGTTCTGCTACAATGAAGAAGAACAAACTATGTCTGAGGTTGCTGACTCGAGACAAGTTGTAAAGATAACAACTAATGCCCGGCAACAGTGAAGCACCAAGAGACTGGGACCAGCCTGTGCGCCATCGATAGGTTGGGTAAGTTTAAACCACACCCAGCCTCTACTCTGACAGGCCCAGCAGGGAGCGGGGACTATCTCTGTCAGAGTATTTAAAGAAGAACTTATAACAATAGCTCAGTTCTCTATCTACCCTGCGTGGTGTTTCAGTGGGCTCGTATATACGAACATCATATTTACCATTCAAGTGTTTGCATTAATTAAAATACTAGTCTATTTTAGAAGACGTGTATTGACCTCTTTTTGTTCCTATACCAGATTTGAATTAACGCAACTTAACACTGATTAGCCAACAACAACGTTCATTTGGTAGCAGCTAGCTAGTTGCGATTATCCAGTGTCAAAGGTCCAATGATTCAGTGATTCCGACAGAAAATCCGATATGTTCTGGGTCGATAACTCGCTGTGCAGACAGTGCAGACTGGCCGATAATAGTCCAGGCTAGAGCTGGCTGGTAGGTAGTGCAGGCCACGGACAATGGAGAAAAGCAGCTAACGGTGGCTAATAGCAAGTAGCTAGTTAGCTGGTTAGCTGGCTACTCCCGTCCGATAGACAGAGAGGTAGATAGCCGGGGCTAGCTCAAGACTCAAGGATAACTGGTGCTACGGGGGCAGTGGTGATTAGCCTACAGCAACATCCATTCGACATCCATTCGGTTGCGGCTAGCTAAAGAGGAGAGGGATGGGGATAGGGAGAGGAGGGGGGAGAGAGAGAAATGGGGAGAGAGAAAGAGAGAGGAGGAGGAGAGAGAGAGAGAGATATGGAGAGAGAGAGAGAGAGAGAGAGAGAGAGAGGATGGGGAGAGAGAGAGAGAGAGAGAGGAGGAGGAGAGAGAGAGAAATGGGGAGAGAGAAAGAGAGAGGAGGAGAGAGAGAGGGAGAGGGGGGAGAGAAGAGAGGGAGAGGGGGTGGGGAGAGAGAAGAAAGGGGGACAGGGAGGGGGGTGGGGAGAGAGCTGAGGGGGAGAGAGAGAAGAGAGGGAGGGGAGAGAGAGAAGGGATGGAGGGGGGGTGGGGAGAGAGAAGAGAGGGGGGTGGGGAGAGAGAAGAGAGGGAGGGGGAGAGAGATGTGATGTCATGTGTTTGGTTTCCAGAGTATGTAGTTTCTCTCTTTCTCTCTCTGTGTTTTGTTGTGTGTGAGAAAGAGATTAGAGAGCGATAGAGAGAAAGAAATAGGTTATTTATGTTGGTCAGGGTAAATATCTCGAGACACTGTCGATGCTCCAGGCTTTTGACTTCTGCACCTCAATCACCACAGAAAACCACCTGCAACAGAACTATTTTTCTTATCGGTAAAAACAATTTACATTGCTGTTTAACTCCTGAGCCATGCTCAGTTGGGGGTCAACGGTCATTAACGTGTCAGGATGGCTCGCTCCACCACGGGCCTCTGCTATCCCAAGATGCCCTGGGGCTGCAGGTCACGCATGCTACACCCTGAGAAACTAGGCTGGAATGTTAATTGACCCAGAATCACAGCACAGTGGTGTTTTTCTGCTGTTGAGCTGCCTGCCCGGAGAGACCCTAGAGCGCCACACACACGCAAACACACACACACACACACACACACACACACACACACACACACACACACACACACACACACACACACACACACACACACACACACATACACACACTCACACACACACACACACACACACACATACACACACACACACATCTGCCTCGTTCAAAAGGCCTCAAGGCTACTGCCTGCTTTTCCTAGAGATGGAAATTCCACTAGCCATGTCTAGGATGCAAATGACCCTCTAGGTAATGCTTGTGGAGCCGGAGAGGGGTTAGGTTACCCTTTAACCCTGTTTGGTAAACCAGTCATATACTAAATGGACCAACAACCCTGTTATGTAGTTTGGAATCGTTTGTTCCCCTGTGTTGCCTTTCTACACAAACATTTAAATGGCCCTCCATTATGATGCAGGAGAGTGGCTTTAATTAATTCTACAAGGTAACATTGTGCTTCTTCCTGGATATTTTTACTGTAATGAGCTTTGCACTGTTTCAAACAGCCTTTCTCTCCAACACAGCTGAATGAAGTGGAACAACTGTAATATCCCCAGAAAATATAACATCTGGGAAACAGAGTAGCAGGTTGTGAGTGTGTGTGTGTGTGTGTGTGTGTGTGTCTGTGTGTGTGTGATGCTATGCTATTCTTCTCCTCTCTCCCTCAGCTCTGGACATTTTGCCCTCGGAGGAAAGGATGAATTCATCTTTATTTACTAATTTCCATTGACAATAGAACTCACACTTCCGTTGACTCACGTTATTCAGATACCAAAACTTTAGAGGGGGATGTAATAAAAATGCAGAGGGCAGGGTGATGCTGGTTGTTGGATACCAGGTGGATTGGTCTTCTTCCTAGAAACTAGGACTGACCCCCCTCCACCCTCCACCCTCCGCCCCCACCAGTCGCCCCTCTGGAGTAACCACTGCCACATGTTTAGGAAACAGGCCAGGGTCCTCTATGGGGTCGAACACTACCGTCAGCCACCCAAACAAACCTGGCCTGGCTCTGGTCTGCTGATTATTCCCCATAGAACAGACAGAACCGACAGGCTGTATAAGGCTGTATAACAGCCCCCCACCTATGGGACGTGTAGGGTATGAGGGAGGAGTGAAAGGATCTGTTGAGTATATGTACCCGATACTCTTATCCACTTTGAGTAACAGACAGACAGGGACACCTGGTACCTTCTCCAATGTTGCTGCTAATTGGTGAAGACCCTACCCATGACCCCTCAGCGCCGCACAGCCGCACTCCCTCACCTGAGTGTATCCGCTCAATGCGACAGGGAGATAAGGGTAGGGGGTTCCATTTAGGATTGGACCCCTTTCAGTGTGGTTGTACTTAGAGAGAGAAGGGGGGCATGTGGAAGGGAGGGGGTGTGAGAAGGAGGGCACGGGGAAGGGAGGGGGTGTGAGGAGAGGGGCACAGGGAAGGGAGGGGGTGTGAGGAGAGGGGCACGGGGAAGGGAGGGGGTGTGAGGAGAGGGGCACGGGGAAGGGAAGGGGTGTGAGGAGAGGGGGACGGGGAAGGGAGGGGGTGTGAGAAGAGGAGCACGGGGAAGGGAGGGGGTGTGAGGAGAGGAGCACGGGGAAGGGAGGGGGTGTGAGGAGAGGGGCACGGGGAAGGGAGGGGGTGTGAGAAAGTGTGTGTGTGATTGAAGTGAGGGAGGCTGTGTGTGCAGTGACAGCCATTGTGTGTAGTGCTTTGGCTGATGATTATTCATTAGCTCTGATTTCAACCGGTTAACAAACTCATAAAAGGACCTTTTGCAATATAATCAAGAGGGCTCCATGTGGATGCCTGCCCAAACGCAGCAAGTTAACAAGTCCAAAGACCTAAATGAGCATGACCAGTGAATAGATTGCTCATTAAGAATTCCTGTTGGTTAGAATGTGGTAGGTACAGGCCTAGTCGCTCAGAAAGGAGAAAGGACTGGGTAGGAGGTGAACGCAGTACAGTATAATGGTTTACGCTTGTAGAAGTTGAATACCCAATCACTGAATATTTGCTGTTGTGTTTCTTTGCCCTGATAAAGACCTAGGCTCACTTGCGGGTAAAAACTCTTTGTCCATTTTAGACAAATACAGCACTTTGTAATTGGCTATATAACATACTGTATAAAAGTTTGCAGATTCATTTTGTTTTCCAGTGTATGGTTATTGAACATACCCATGGACTGAAGTGACCCTGTCCAGTGCTCAGGGTAGTGTTCAGTTTTATAGGTGTTTAATCATTAATTAACATGGCTATGTGTCTCTGAGCCCTGATAGGAGCAGAGAGGAAGTAGTGAGCAGAGCGTTAATATTTGATCAGCTCTCTCTCCATCTCTTTCTCCCTCTCTCGCTCTCTCACTCTCTCATCTGTCCTGTTGTATTGTCAGCACATGTTAATGCTGACAGTTTTGTAGTGTCATTGAGATATGATTTTCTCTAAGTGCCTATGCAAATCCTGTAGTTGGAATAGTTACCATTTTATTAGTGTTTGTAATCAACAATTATATTAAAATGTAAATTATGCAAAAATATTCAAGTATTATTTAGCAGACGCTCTTATCCAGAGCGACTTACATTTAAGTGAGCGCATACATTTTCATACTGGCCCCCCGTGGGAATCGAACCCACAACCCTGGCATTGCAAACGCCATGCTCTACCAACTGAGCTACATCCCTGCCGGCCATTCCCTCCCCTACCCTGGCTAATTGTGCACCCCCCCATGGGTCTCCCGGTCACAGCCAGCTACGACAGGGTCTGGATCCGAACCAGGATCTCTAGTGGCACAGCTAGCACTGAGATGCAATACCTTACACCACTGCGCCACTCGGGAGACTGTACAAACTTGTACAAACTTAACATGATGAAAAGGAATGAGATTTATGCTTACAGATTACCTAAAATAATTATCTGCAAGCCATGCCTCCAATAAGACACGCATCTAATCTGATAGGCTGACAACTCTACAATATATTATTAAAGGTCATGAACAGTCAAAATCATGTTTTTCATGAAATTGGATGACATTTGGATAAAACCAGATCAAAGTATGATGACCAAAGTACGAAAAAGTACTGTTGCTTCTACATTGATAAAGTTTGATCATAAAGTTACTGGTACCCTCCCCCATGTCAAACACTTGGATTCAGGAGGCAGGATTATTAAAGGGATAGGGTGACATCATCATAACTCTAATTTTTATACACCAATGGTAACATCATATTATTTTACCTAATTTATGCTGAACAAAAATATAAACGCAACAGGCAACAATTTCAACAATTTTACTGACTTACAGATCATATAAGGAAATCAGTCAATTGAATTAAATTAATTAGGCCCTAATCTATGGATTTCACATGACTGGGCAGAGGCACAGCCATGCGTGGGCCTGGGAAAGCGTAAGCCCACCCACCTGGGAGCCAGGCCCAGCCAATCAGAATTCGTTTTTCCCCACAAAAGGGCTTTATTACAGACAGAAATACTCCTCAGTTTCATCAGCTGTCCGGGTGGCTGGTCTCAGACGATCCCGCAGGTGAAGAAGACAGATGTGGAGGTCCTGGGCTGGCACGGTTACATATGGTCTGCGGTTGTGAGGCCGATTGAAGGTACTGCCAAATTCTCTAAAATGACTTTGGAGGCAGCTTATGATAGAGAAATTAACATTAAATTATCTGGCAACAGCTCTGGTGTACATTCCTGCAGTCAGCATGCCAATTGCATGCTCCTTCAAAACTTGAGACATTTGTGGCATTGTGTTGTGTGACAAAACTGCACATTTTAGAGCAGCCTTGTATTGTCCCCAGCACAAGGTGCACCTGTGTAATGATCATGCTGTTTAATCAGTTTCTTGATATGCCACACCTGTCAGATGGATGGATTATCTTGGCAAAGGAGAAATACTCACTAATAGGGATGTAAACAAATTTGAGAGAAATAAGCTTTTTTTGCACGTATGGAACATTTCTGGGATCTTTTATTTCAGCTCATGAAACATGGGACCAACACTTTACATGTTGCGTTTATATTTTTGTTCAGTATAAATAAATACCGCCTCGTAACCAACATCAGAGAAGGCGTGTTTGCAGAGTGGTGTGGTTTATATAGCTTGATAGCTACTTGCTGGTGCCAAAATTTGACTGCAGGGTGTCAGCAAATATAATTAAAAGTTTACATTATTAATTTATGGCAAAGATTCTTATATGTTTCCCCTTTCATCTGTGTCTGGTATTAGCTAGTTTCTGGCTAGCTAGGTCTTCAGTCAGCATGGAACAAAAGAGGGGGAAGGGTCATTCAAAACTCTGATGCAGTTGTCATGTTAACACATCCATCAGTGCTGCTGTGAACCGCATAACTAGAGACATGCCAAATGGGAGAGGTACAGTATAGAAAAAAACAACAACTTTATAATGCAATGTCAGTGCTGGTTGACTTGCTTTGTGGTTCAGTAGATTTGCTTGAGATTATTTTACTGCAACACAGCTCACTGCATAGGTGTTTCAAAGAGATGTCAGTGAAGGCGAGCTCATGAACATAAGCTTCCCACCCACTCAGCCTGTCTTTTCAAACTTCCCGGTAGTTAGCCATGAGAGAATATATAATTCCCCCCCCCCCAAAAAAAATTGCTTTTTTATCCCCAAAATGTTTAATGGGTGATATTTTAGTCACTCAAAAGGCTATTTTACATGGGAATCAGAATGACTGTTCGGGACCTTTAACATGTAATGACAAGACAACAGAACAGATGAACAGGAATGACATTACTCTAACACGTGGCCCCAAAAAATACACTGCTCAAAAAAATTAAGGGAACACTTAAACAACACAATGTAACTCCAAGTCAATCACACTTCTGTGAAATCAAACTGTCCACTTAGGAAGCAACACTGATTGACAATACATTTCACATGCTGTTGTGCAAATGGAATAGACAACAGGTGGAAATTATAGGCAATTAGCAAGACACCCCTAATAAAGGAGTGGTTCTGCAGGTGGTGACCACAGACCACTTCTCAGTTCCTATGCTTCCTGGCTGATGTTTTGGTCACTTTTGAATGCTGGCGGTGCTTTCACTCTAGTGGTAGCATGAGACAGAGTCTACAACCCACACAATTGGCTCAGGTAGTGCAGCTCATCCAGGATGGCACATCACTGCGAGCTGTGGCAAGAAGGTTTGCTGTGTCTGTCAGCGTAGTGTCCAGAGCATGGAGGCGCTACCAGGAGACAGGCCAGTACATCAGGAGATGTGGAGGAGGCCGTAGGAGGGCAACAACCCAGCAGCAGGACCGCTACCTCCGCCTTTGTGCAAGGAGGAGCAGGAGGAGCACTGCCAGAGCCCTGCAAAATGACCTCCAGCAGGCCACAAATGTGCATGTGTCTGCTCAAACGGTCAGAAACAGACTCCATGAGGGTGGTATGAGGGCCCGACGTCCACAGGTGGGGGTTGTGCTTACAGCCCAACACCGTGCAGGACGTTTGGCATTTGCCAGAGAACACCAAGATTGGCAAATTCGCCACTGGTGCCCTGTGCTCTTCACAGATGAAAGCAGGTTCACACTGAGCACATGTGACAGACATGACAGAGTCCGGAGACGCCGTGGAGAACGTTCTGCTGCCTGCAACATCCTCCAGCATGACCGGTTTGGCGGTGGGCCAGTCATGGTGTGGGGTGGCATTTCTTTGGGGGGCCGCACAGCCCTCCATGTGCTCGCCAGAGGTAGCCTGACTGCCATTAGGAGATCCTCAGACCCCTTGTGAGACCATATGCTGGTGTGGTTGGCCCTGGGTTCCTCCTAATGCAAGACAATGCTAGACCTCATGTGGCTAGAGTGTGTCAGCAGTTCCTGCAAGAGGAAGGCATTGATGCTATGGACTGGCCCGCCCGTTCCCCAGACCTGAATCCAAATGAGCACATCTGGGACATCATGTCTCGCGCCATCCACCAACGCCACGTTGCACCACAGACTGTCCAGGAGTTGGCGGATGCTTTAGTCCAAGTCTGGGAGGAGATCCCTCAGGAGACCATCCGCCACCTCATCAGGAGCATGCCCAGGCATTGTAGGTAGGTCATACAGGCACATGGAGGCCACACACACTACTGAGCCTCATTTTGACTTTTTTTAAGGACATTACATCAAAGTTGGATCAGCCTGTAGTGTGGTTTTCCACTTTAATTTTGAGTGTGACTCCAAATTCAGACCTCCATGGGTTGATACATTTGATTTCCATTGATAATGTTTGCGTGATTTTGTTGTCAGCACATTCAACTATGTAAAGAAAAAAGTATTTAATAAGATTATTTCATTCATTCAGATCTAGGATGTGTTATTTTAGTGTTCCCTTTATTTTTTTGAGCAGTGTATATATCTTTAAGCCACGACCCTACTAAGCCACGCCTCCACACCAGTGTTCCTCCACGAACCCGTTGCTACATTGAACCATTAAAGGTTCCTCCAAGAACACCTCAACTAACAGAAAGTGTAAATATGAACCATTGACTAGCAATGGTTCCTCAAAGAACTCCAGGGCTTCCTTGAGGAGCAAATCAAATCAAATCAAATCTTATTTGTAGAATACAACAGGTGTAGAAATACAACAGGTGTAGACCTTACAGTGAAATGCTTACTTACAAGCCCTTAACCAACAATACAGTTTTAAGAAAAATAAGTGTTAAGTAAAAAATAGATAAGTAAAAAATAAATAAATTAAAGAGCAGCAGTAAAATATCAGTAGCGAGGCTATATACAGCGGGTACCAGTACAGAGTCAGTGTGCGGGGGCACAGGTTAGTCGAGGTATTTGAGGTAAAATGTATATGTAGTTAGAGTTAAAGTGACTATGCATAGATAATAAACAGAGACTAGCAGCAGCGTAAAAGAGGGGGGGACAATGCAAATAGTCCGGGTAGCCATTTGATTAGCTGTTCAGGAGTCTTATGGCTTGGGGGTAGAAGCTGTTAAGAAGCCTTTTGGACCTAGACTTGGCGCTCCGGTACCACTTGACGTGTGGTAGCAGAGAGAACAGTCTATGACTAGGGTGGCTGGAGTCTTTGACAACTTTTAGGGCTTTCCTCTGACACCGCCTGATATAGAGGTCCTGGATGGCAGGAAGCTTGTGATGTACTGGGCCGTACGCACTACCCTCTGTAGTGCCTTGCGGTCGGAGGCCGAGCAGTTGCCATACCAGGCAGTGATGCAACCAGTCATGATGCTCTCGATGGTGCAGCTGTAGAACATTTTGTGGATCTGAGGACCCATGCCAAATCTTCTCAGTCTCCTGAGGGGGAATAGGCTTTGTCGTGCCCTCTTCACGACTGTCTTGGTGTGTTTAGACCATGATAGTCTTTGTGCCAGCATCGGTTTGTGGTGGTAAATAGACAGCTACAATCAATATAGATGAAAACTCTCTTGGTAAATAGTGTGGTCTACAGCCTATCATGAGATACTCTACCTCAGGCGGGCAAAACCTTGAGACTTCCTTAATATTAGATTTTGTGCACCAGCTGTTGTTTACAAATTTACACAGACTGCCACCCCTTGTCTTACCGGAGGCAGCTGTTCTATCTTGCCGATGCAGCGTAAACCCCGCCAGCTGTATGTTATCCATGTCGTCATTCAGCCACGACTCTGTGAAACATAAGATATTACACTTTTTAATGTCCCGTTGGTAGGATATTCGTGATCGTAGCTCGTCTATTTTGTTACCCAATGATTGTACGTTGGCTAATAGGACTGATGGTAGAGGCAGATTACCCACTCGCCGCCAGATTCTTACAAGGCACCCCGACCTACGTCCCCGATATCTCTGTTTCTTGCTCCTGCGAATGACAGGGATTTTGGCCTTGTCGGGTGTCTGAAGTAAATCCTTCGTGCCCGACTCGTTAAATAAAAAATCTTAGTCCAGTACGAGGTGAGTAATCGATGTCCTGATATCCAGAAGCTTTTTTCGGTCATAAGAGATGGTGGCAGAAACATTTTGGACAAAATAAGTTACAAATGACGCGAAAAAACACACATAATAGCACAATTGGTTAGGAGCCTGTAAAACGGCAGCCATCTCCTCCAGTGCCATTATACGATACAGAGTTCCACGAGTCACCACTAATTCTAAGAGTGTATGTAATCTCAGGACAGAGCAGTAAACATCTAGAGGACAATGTGATGCTTTGTAGCTTTGTACAGTTCATATGGATCAGAAATGTTTACGCTTAGTAACAGTATGGAGTTCCAGCCTCCAGGTATCAATATTTTAGTTTCCACATGGACATTCAGTGAGAACACACCATGCTGATCAATTCTGCACTGACCATCCTAAATAAAACAGGAACGATCAGATGAATAATTTAGAAAAAGTCTGTCAGTAATTCCATGCCATTCGAGCTGCACTGTCTTTTGTCTAATGGAAAAACAGGACGTGTTGTGAATGATGGCCATTGAGGGACATGGGATTGAACCGTATGAGGTATATTTTCCTGTCTTCAGTGTGCTCCTCTATTCATGCTCCTTGGTTGGAGCAAGGTCATGAGTCTAAAGTGTTCTGGGTATGTTTTCAATGCATGATGATAGAATACCTTGTATTGTGTGTGTTAGTGTGTGTGTGTGCGTGCGTGCGTGCCTATGTGTATGTGTGTGTGTTGTGTCTGTGAATTGGGGTGTTCTTTCTGCCACTTTAACAGCTTGCTACAGTTAGCCTACGCTACATGTATGGTATCCAGTCTGTCATATGGGAGATGATCCCTCTTTCCCCTTCTTCCCCCAGTCTGACTCTATAAAAGGTGTTGGTCCTCTGATCTTATACCTGATCCAGACCTATAAGTCTGCTAAGCCAAGGGTGTCAGATGACACCCGGGTCACATCTATGTCTGCGTCTGAAAGGGCACCCTTTTCTTTTAAGGAATACAGTCCGGCTTTCAACTTACTCCTGAAAGTTGTAATAGTAGAATGCACAAGGTGCAATTTCAAAATTAGGTAGTGCATAAGCAGTTTTCCTCTTGTCATTTCACTCATTACAGACCTTAGAGAGCTATTTATAACTTGTCAGAAATGTCCAGCTCAACGAGCTGGTTTTTTACCCAATCAATTTTTTAGCCAATCGATTTTATTGTAATGTTTGAGTCATTCAAATATACATTTACATTTACGTCATTTAGCAGATGCTATTATCCAGAGCGACTTACAAATTGGTGCATTCACCTTATGATAGCCAGTGGGACAACCACTTTACAATTTATTTATATTTTTAGTATTTTTATTTGTTCTTAAAATTTATTTTATTTTAAAATATTTTTTGTTTTGAGTATATTTTAATTTTAATTTGTTTTATATATATATATATATATATATATATATTTTTTTTTTTTTTTTGTTGTTTATTTATTTTGATATGTGTTTTATTTATTTATTATTATAATTATTATTATTATTATTATTTTTTTTTTTTTTTTTTGGGGGGGGGTAGAAGGATTACTTTTATACTATCCCAGGTATTCCTTAAATATATATATCACATGAAGATATATAAGACATGGCAAAATGTGTAGAATTGCAGGAAATTAGCGTCAAAACTACAAAATGTTCTCTGCACCCATGACAAAATGTGTAGAATTGCAAAAAATAAGCATTGAAATGGCAAAAAAAAAGTATCGATCCAATGGCAAAATGTATAGAATTGCAGAAAATAAGCTTTAAACCTGCAAAATGTTCTCTCCGCCAACAACAGGGTTGTGAACAGTTTTTGTCATAAACAGTGCTTGTGCTCATAGAAATAGACATGGTGCGCGCGTGGGTGTGGGATTATCCCCAATGCTGGAAGGGGAGCCTGAGTGAAAACGTTTGGGAACCCCTGATGTAGGGGAAAGGGTGTGACGTCGGACACAGCCCTAGACGTCTGCTAAGCCCGGGGTATCAGATGATAACGGGGTCATGTCTATGTCTGACTGGCGTTCACCCCCTGATCTGCTTCAGTCCGGGCCAGACCGGGTCAGACTGGCTAGCCTTTCATCCATCCCCCCATTCTGGTTTGGGTTTCCTCACTCACAGAAAGAAGAAATGTAGAGAAACACAGTTTGTTATGATAGCGGGGGAAATATTTTCACAGGGTTTTATGAGAAGCCCATTTTGTCACAACCCCTCTGAAATAAAAACAATGTCGGCTGGAGTAATTGAGAACAACAGTATATAGGATTGAGATGGATAGAAAGACAGGCCTCAAAAAATGTATGATGTATAGATGTTGTAAAAAAAAATAAAGATGAATTTGATTACTCATAAAATGTTGGCATGGTTTTCTTTGAAAATCCATGAATATTTTTCACGGCCGTCTGTCAATTTGCCCAGAGACAGAAGAGCTAAGGGAGAGGTGTGAAAACGGCGGTGTTTTTATCATGTCACCCCAACAATGAAACTCTCTCTCAACTATTACTTTTGTGTGAATGTGATGTCACACTGGCTGCGTTTACACAGGCAGCCCAATTCTGATTGGCAAAATACCAATTAGTGAAATTTGGCTGCCTGTGCAAACGCCTCTGTCTTTGTGTCTTGCAGGCTGGGCTCTTGCTGTTTAGGGTATCCAACAACTTGTATCTATCTCATGTGTTACTTTGTGTATAAACAGGTGTTACTACTCTATCTTTGCAAAATACAATCATAAAAGGACATGACTACCTCTTCATGACTCTTCTGATAGACTAGTTAAGATGAATGCTTTGTGTTTTAATTCCATCTTTCAACATTTGCTATTTCACCTTTTAAACTCATTATTTCAAAATGTTCTTTATTCTAAATCAACTAATATTGCAGCTTAATGACTTTAAATCCTTTTTACTATTAGGATAACACGGTGGCACCAGCAGGAGTAGTAACACCAATGATGGTAACACCAATGAGAAGTTTTAGGTTACTGAGGGACTTTCTTAAATGGAGGCCACAGATGCTCAAATCTAAGGTAATTAACCCTTTAAAAAAGTGATATGAGTCATACTTTTGCTCACATTGTTATGTCTCTTAATTTAAATAGCGTAACCCCAAGTGACACTTTGGATTTAGACACACCAAATTATCAATGGTATCCTCAAATTCATGACATACTAAAAGGGTGTGATAAGCTAATAATTGTATTTAATAGATATCCCTACCCCAATAACAATTTGCCACTGTAGGGAATGATCAAGGTACTTGTAAATGTGTATTTTTGTAAGGAGTGATTTTCAAGGTGGTTACACCAGTGACATAAAACTGAGGGACAGACATTATATTAGTAAATAGGTATTTTAATAGCCTTCTTTGTTTTTATTGATCTATACAATATATGAAATACTTTTGTTCACTTTCTAGCATTCAAAATAATAGATAGATATCTCTAAATCCCCAAAACATGTCACTACAACTCTACACATCACCACTGGGATAAGCCAATTTGCTTACCCTAAGGACTTTAAACAATGCATAAACATAACATTTTGCAGTATAAAGGACTCATTGATAAATAGTTCAATATAAACAAAAACACGTATGATGTGTAACTATTTGTCATTTTAAAGTGTGTTCATGGTTGCAAAGGCAAGGGACGCAAATGCACCACAATTCAAGAACGACCCAAAATGTTTGACAGTAGCCTTAGGAAGAAAGGCTAACTGATGCCTCGTAGCCGTTAGACACTAACTAATCAGAGCAAGATAAAGAATGGGGTCACATTCTTCTCCAAACGAGATCCCTCGCTCGGACTGCCAGCAGCCATGGAGGCACAACAGACAGAGACAGAGGAAGGACGTCAAAAGAAATAAATAAAAGGCAGATTGTCATAGAATCCTAGAGGTGGGAGACAGACAGAGTGAAATACTAATGTGAGTATTAGAAAGACTGGGCTGGTTAACTGACTGATCTAAGCCCTATACCAGGCAGAATTAGCTGCTCCTCAGTTTATTGTTCACTGTTAGAAAAAATGGTTCCAAAAGGGTTCCAAAAGGGTTCTTTGCGGAGGGATAGGGTTCTACTAATAACTGTTTTGATCAGAATAACCCTTTTTGGGGCCTCCTGAGTGGCGCAGGGGTCTAAGGCACTGCATCACAGTGCTGGAGGTGTCACTACAGACCCGGGTTTGATCCTGGGCTGTATCACAACTGGCAATGATCGGGAGTCCCATAGGGCGG
>NC_140011.1:8598867-8621367 GCF_964263955.1 Coregonus lavaretus | reverse complement strand
ACGTCCTATCTTGCCACGTGGCTGTTTTTAGAGGACTGTGGGTAATTCAACATTTTTAGAGTTTACGATTATGTTGCACAATGTTAAATGCATTTCTGAAAAAATAAAAGTATACTTCTCTATTAGTATTAAGCAGCTTTGCATGAGGTGTAATAATAATAATAATATAATATGCCATTTAGCAGACGCTTTTATCCAAAGCGACTTACAGTCATGCGTGCATACATTTTTTTTGTGTATGGGTGGTCCCGGGGATCGAACCCACTACCTTGGCGTTACAAGCGCCGTGCTCTACCAGCTGAGCTACAGAGGACCACGGATCTAATGGATCATAATGAACGGATATCAAACCCATCAGGCAAAGTGACGTTCAATGATGAAACAACCCATTCCCACTATTCCAACACCTTTAATGGTAGAGGTAATTACAGTATCTTGCAATGTTTGCTGTAAAACCTCCAGTTATTGCTGGTGGATTGAGCACTGTGCTCAATGATGCCTGCCAAAGTGGGTTAAATTAGCACAAGATCAGATGCATAAATCAATGTTGAACATTAAAATACTCCAGAGGAAGTGATCAAATTCTGCATTAGAAAGGATTTGAAACACCGTAATAGTGTTTTTAACCTTTTCTGGTAGTGGCCTCAGTCCCTGACAAGGTGTTGCACAACACTTGATTAAGTGGTGTTAAAACACACCATGTAATGTTTCAAACCATCTCAGGATGATTTGTTTCAATACTACTGCAAAGTTCAGGTTTCGTTTCCTTCGCATTGGTGGCAGTCACTAGTTTTGATGTTACAAAGCACTTCATTTTAACAGTGTCTCTGTCTGTCTTTCTCTCCCCCCCTTTATCTCTCTTTGTCTTTCTCTCTCTCTCTCTCTCTCTCTCTCTCTCTCTCTCTCTCTCTCTCTCTCTCTCTCTCTCTCTCTCTCTCTCTATTTCTTTCTCTTTCTCTCTCCTTCTCTCTCTCTATCTCTCTGTCTCTCTCTCAATTCAATTCCATTGAATTCAAAGCGCTTTATTGATGTTTACTTTGCCAAAGCAATGTCTCTCTCTCTCTCTGTCTCAAATCAATTCAATTCAAAGGGCTTTATTGGCATGGGAAACATACGTTAACACTGCCAAAGCAAGTGAAGTAGATTATTAACAAAAGTGAAATAAACAATAAAAAGTGAACAGTAAATATTACACTCACACAAGTTCCAAAAGAATAAAGACATTTCAAATGACATATTATGTATATATACAGTGTTATAATGATCTCTCTCTCTCTCTCTCTCTCTCTCTCTCTCTCTCTCTCTCTCTCTCTCTCTCTCTCTCTCTCTCTCTCTCTCTCTCTCTCTCTCTATCTCTTTGTCTCTGTCTTTCTCTTCTCTCTCTCCCCTCTATCTATCTCTCTCTCTCTCTCTCTCTCTTTCTCTCTCTCTCTCTCTCTCTCTCTCTCTCTCTCTCTCTCTCTCTATCTCTCTCTCTCTCGCTCTCTCTCTCTCTCTCTCTCTCTCTCTCTCTCTCTCTCATCCCCCTCTCTTTATTATTCTATAAAAGCAGCCACCACACCAGAGTGTTGAACATTGCCTCAGAGACTCATTCTAATCCACATAAGAAAGCCAATCATGAGTCATAGTAGTTGATTTAGTTTGTGTGTATGTTGCCCTCTTAAGGCTATTTCCCTTAGAAAACCACAACTACCCGTGCTGAATATCCAGTTCCATATACAGTAGTCGCTGATGTAGTTTGCTTGTATGTTGGGGAAGTCTCTAAGGGTTATTTCACAATTTTCCTGCATCCAGACAAAACCACAGACCTGTGCTTAAATCAGGTTTCCAGAGGACAGCAGAGCCAGTTGATTTACTCGTTTCCCATGACTCCAGTGGTATGGACAGATGTACTGCCAGGGTTAACATCACAGAGAGATTGATAGAAGGGGTTAAGCCCTACTTGAGAAGGTTTACACATCAACCACACTGTGGCATCTCTAGAAAGGCGTAAAGCCGTACATTTTGAAACCTCTCCAGTCCAGGCACAAATGAAGGGACCACCTGGATGTGTTGCACATATTTTGATATACTGGTCAGTAAAATAACATTGGCAGGTGTCATGGTTTAGGAGTGCATTCAGCAACTAGCTGAATTCTTCAATTTCATAATAATGGCATGTAATCTAGTCCCCAGTGTGTTGAAGGACTGCTCTAAGGCCCAGGTACTGTTTCTCAGAGAAATACAGTAGCATCTTATTGTCAGATGAACTAAGACTAAGTTAAAATCATTTACACATTACAGTACAATAGAGTCAAGCCATAGTGTAATTTAAAGGACTCGCCAGTCCAGCCATTCTTTGCCCACCTCTGTGATTCTCAATATTATAGGTTTAATCATAAACCTTAGAGTCCGGTTTTAATCAGCTAGAAAGAGGAAGCTGGCCTGGAGCCAATAACATCAGCCTCTCAGCTCACATGATCCACTCCTATTGGAGGTGTTGGGCTCTATTTTCAGCTGGTGCCAGGGTTGGTAATTTACCGGTCTTATATCTACTCTCTTGCGCTGAGGTGAGAGGGGTGGAAATATTTGAGGTGAGTCCTTAAAAACATGCGCCAGTGTGCCAATTTCAAGCAGCGGTACTGGTGATATTTAAGACTCACTGAAAGATGGTCTTAGCGGGAACGCAATTGGTTGTGGCATCGATTTTGCCAGCGGAGGAACACAGTAGCCTAACCAGTAGCCTATAACCAATGTTTTATTCAAATATCACCAGCAGCTAAATAGTCAACAGACATTTCAGTTTTTTCTTTATATTGGACATTGTTTTTGTCCATGCAGCTTCTGTATAAAGTTTGGATTTATTAGGCCTGTGTGCGATGCCCATTGAATGAAAGGTGTCAGTGACTGTAGGAAGTCTGTTTAGGAACATGAAGTTATTACAATAGACAGCTCTTTTTTTTTTTTTGATGATTTTGTAAAAAAATTGCATCTTCCACTTTCATCTGTTGGACCTAACTGTAAAATCGTGGGAATTCCAATCGCTGTCCTTGTTGCTGAATCCATTTGTAGCTTAGGCTATTTGCCTGTTCGTTTGTTTACCTTTCACGTGCCATTGTCACTAATAGGTCATATCAATGCGCCTTTTCGAAATGTGAATGCAATGAGTGTAGATGAATATTTCCATGTTGAAGCCAATAAAAAAAACTAGATTGCCTACATGGTTGTTATAACTAGGCCTATTGTAGGGTTAGTGTATACTATTTAATAAGCTATATTCAATGGATAGGACAAACATGCCTCCTGATAAAGAGCCCTCAGGCCTATGAGTGAACACATTGCCTTATGCTCATGGAACGAGAGATGCAATTTATGATATCATCCCTTACAGAAAAACCACATGAATTTCACGTGAACAAGTGATCTCATGTAATCTCATGTGATAACATGTGACATAATGTGAAGCAACATGTGACAACATGTGAAGCAACGTGATAACATAAAACTACACGTGACGTGAGCACATGTGAGAACATGATCTCATGTGAAATTAATGTGAAATAAATATGACAACATGGGGATGCAAAATGTTAATATGTGATACCATGACACTACACATGTGACAATATTTGAGCACATGTGAAAACCAGGTGTCAAATGTAATTTAGAATATTTTACTTTGAAAGGCATAATTGACATGAATTCAATTTAAACAGTTGTGGTCCCCTGCAGGTTTTGTCTAGTTCCCCATTTCCTCCAGAGACATCCCCAAGGACATTCTTAGAACATTGTGTCATGGTCCCCTGAAGGTTTTTGTCTAGTTGCGGTGAAAATATGGTAAATCTACAACTAGCTAAATTCAGGTGTTAATGGACAGTACGCTGATTACCTGGGACTCAACCTCACTTGGGATTTGAACTCACAACTCCTTAGTTGTTAGCTACCTGAACTTTCTGCTGCGTCACAAGGTCTGTGGACTTAACAGAGATAGGCACAAATACATTTCTGCACTTCACCTAAAGTTGCAATAAAAATTAAGTAAATATATACAACAATTTAAAGGTGTTATTTCTATAAAAAGAAAGTATGCTGCTGTATTCAATTAGTGTACAAATTATTGTATAAGTTTGTACAGTGACCACACTTGGGATGAGAACTCATAACTTCTTGGTCGCTAGCAACCTGAAATGTGTTGCTACAGTGCAGCTACACCATCAGATATGGGAGCATGAAAGAGATATGGCCACAGACTTATTGGCAAGAATGAATTTCTGTACTTTGCTAAAAGCTGCCCAGAATCAAATAAATAGTGGTCCAATTATCATGTACCCTAAAATGTACCATGCGAGATCCTTTGTGTACCCCTGAAGGTCCCTCATGTGTACCTTTTGACCTTTTTGTACACCAGGGAACAACGCTGTACCGTAACCGTACTCGTATTTTTGAGTGTGTGGAAATATGTCCTTCGTAACAAATACCTATCTGGTGGCACTGCTGAGACATTAATACAGTCCAGACTGAGAGGCTGCAAGTTCAAATCCCGAGAGCATTTATGCACACTTAGGGCTAGAGTCGATCAAACACCTGATTGGAGGTGGAACTGTGTCAGAGCTGTAAAATCCACAAATGTCTCCCTGCATTATACCTGTCGTGATGTGACTTTCATTATTGTGATGACTATTATTTATAGAATAATTACTTACTATCTTTAATTGTTACTAGCTTAAATTAATCATGTAACAATTAACTCATTAGGAATTTGGGTCACCACAGAAAAAGTTGTTTAAAGAGTTACCGTTTCCCGAATTAACTCTAAAGATATCTAGATATCTCTTATAATTTAACAGTCATTTATTAATCATTTACCTCATATCAGTCTCATTCTGAAAGTCGTAGGCTCTTTAAGTCTGCACGAACCCGGGTCTTACTGATCATTCTGTACCACACAAATTGATTTAATTATTTATTTACTAACTAATAAAAAATGATAACACAATATACAAACACGTACATGGTATAGGTAGGGATTAGAAACGTAATACAATGAAAACGGGTCTAACACAATATGACACTTGTTACAAAAGATGGCGAGTTAAAGAGAGAGAGAAAACACTTGGATACACATAGACCTATGCTCACATTAATCCTAATACTTTGCCCGGAACTGCCGCCCGTTTGGGAAGAAAAGCAATGCATGTATTTACGTGTTGGAGGTCTTCGTCGTGTATCTCTGTTGGACCCAGGGGAAGGGGTCAATTGGGCCTTCTCTTTCGGATGGCCTTTTAGATGTAAGGCTCAGATTGTCCACAAGAGGTCACAATGTCCTTCTTCTTAGTTGTCTGTTCAACATAGAAAGTAAACCCAATTCCTAACTTTCTGGTATTTAAAATAATTGAATTAGAATTGGAATTTCTGTGTTTTCGGAACAGCACGTGATCACACTTTTACAAATGTGCAATTCCAAAATATGACCGCACCTGGATTTGAGATATGCTGATCTTTCTTCTGCGCCACAAAGTCTGTAGTGATCCCCTAAACATTCATAACCTATCATACATCTCTGCACTTAGCAAACAAGTGCCATCTGCACTGCTATTTTACTTATCAGTTATTCTGACTATTCTCTCATCATTGATTTAATTTACTTATTTCAGCAATTTGAGGCTTTTCTGTATAGTTGTCTAATGTTGGTGGGGACACTAACAACAATCCTTTGGGCAAAACTAAAAGAACTAACCAGATGCAATGGCTTCAAGTGATTCCTCTCATCAACACAAATTCGACGATGGAGCATCTATTAGCTACACTGAACCAAAATATAAACGCAACATGTAAAGTGTTGGTCCCATGTTTCATGAGCTGAAATAAAAGATCGCAGAAATGTTCCATACACACAAAAAGCTTATTTCTCTCAAATTCTGTGCACAAATTTGTTTACATCCCTGTTAGTGACCATTTCTCCTTTGCCAAGATAATCCATCCTCCTGACAGGTGCACCTTGTGCTGGGGACAATAATTGTAAAACCCTCTCCTTTTTTAGTCATCGATATAGCTAGCTACTAAACAGCAAGCTACAACATTACAACCAGCCACCTAAAGCTAGGTTTACCAGCAAACGTTACCACATGACTGGAGTTGGCTAGCTATTTAGCCTGGCGCCTGCTAACTTGTTATGCGCCACACCTCGCATTTGTAACTTGTTCGCAAACATGTGTAACATCAGCAACTGTAATTAATCACTCAATCAATTTTATTTATAAAGCCCTTTTTACATCAGCAGATGTCACAAAGTGCTTATACAGAAACCCAGCCTAAAACCCCAAACAGCAAGCAATGCAGATGTAGAAGCACGATGGCTAGGAAAAACTCCTTAGAAAGGCAGGAACCTAGGAAGAAACCTAGAGAGGAACCAGGCTCTGAGGGGTGGCCAGTCCTCTTCTGGCTGTGCCAGGTGGAGATTATAAGAGTAAATGGCCATTAACGCCAGATTGTTCTTCAAGATGTTCAAACGTTCATAGATGACCAGCATGGTCAAATAATATCACAGTGGTTGTAGAGGGTGCAACACGTCAGCACCTCAGAAGTAAATGTCAGTTGGCTTTTCATAGCCGAGCATTCAAAGGTCGAGACAGCAGGTGCGGTAGAGAGAGAGAGGGAGAGTCGAAAATGGCAGGTCCGGGATAAGGTAGCACATCTGGTGAACAGGTCAGGGTTCCATAGCTCAGGCAGAACAGTTTAAACTGGAGCAGCAGCATGACCAGATGGACTGGGGACAGCCAGGAGTCATCAGGCCAGGTAGTCCTGAGGCATGGGCCTAGGGCTCAGGTCCTCCAGGAGGGAGGGAGAGAGAGAAAATTAGAGGGAGCATACTTAAATTCACACTGGACACCAGATAAAACAGAAGAATTACACCAGATATAACAGACTGACCCTAGCCCACTCAAGTCGAGTATAGCGCAAAAAAGCTTGGCACGACGTGACGCACCACTCCTAGGGACGGCATGGAGGAGCACTAGTAAGCCAGTGACAGCCCCCGTAATAGAGTCAGATGCAGAGAATCCCAGTGGAGAGAGGGGAGCCAGCCAGGCAGAGACAGCAAGGGTGGTTCGTCATTCCAGTGCCTTGTCATTCACCTTCGCACCCCTGGGCCAGACTACATTCAATCATAGGACCTACTGAAGAGATGAGTCTTCAGTAAAGACTTAAAGGTTGAGACCGAGTCTGTGTCTCTCACATGGATGGGCAGACCATTCTATAAAAATTAAGCTCTATAGGAGAAAGCCCTGCCTCAAGCTGTTTGCTTAGAAATTCTAGGGGCAATAAGGAGGCCTGCATCTTGTGACCGTAGCGTATGTGTAGGTATGTATGGCAGAACCAAATCGGAGAGACAGATAGGTGCAAGTCCATGTAATGCTTTGTAGGTTAGCAGTAAAACTTGAAATCAGCCCTAGCCTTAAAAGGAAGCCAGAGGCTAGCACTGGAGTAATATGATCACATTTGTTGGTTCTAGTCAAGATTCTATCAGCCGTATTTAGCACTAACTGAGGTTTATTTAGTGCTTTATCCGGGTAGCCGGAGAGTAGAGCATTGCAGTAGTCTAATCTAGAAGTGTCAAAAGCATTGATTAGCTTTTCTGCATCATTTCTGGACAAAGAGTTTCAGTTTTTTGCAATGTTACGAAGATGGAAAAAAGCTGCCCTTGAAATATTCTTGATATGTTTGTCAAAAGAGAGATCAGGGTCCAGAGTAATTGTCAGATCCAACAGCAGATCTCTGTTTCTTCAGACCTAGAACTACCATTTCTGTTTTGTCCGAGTTTAAAAGTAAAACATTTGCCGCCATCCACTTATGCCTGAAACATAGGCTTCCAGGGTAGGCCATTTTGGGGCTTCACCATGTTTCATCAAAATGTACAGCTGTGTGTCGTCCGCATAGCAGTGAAAGTTGACATTTTATTTCTGATTGACATCACCATGAGGTAGAATATATAGTGAAAACAATAGTGATCTTAAAACTGAACCTTGAGGAACACCGAAACATACAATTGATTTGTCAAAGGACAAACTATCCACAGAGACGAACTGATATCTTTCCGACATCTAAACCAGGCAAGAACTTGACCGTCTAGACCAATTAGGGTTTCCAATCTCTCCAAAAGAATGTGGTGATCAATGGTGTCAAAAGCTGCACAAGGTCTAGGAGCACGAGGACAGATGCAGAGTCTTGGTCTGACACCATTAAAAGGTAATTTACCACCTTCACAAGTGCAATCTCAGTACTATGATAGGGTCTAAAACCAGACTGAAGCATTTTGTATACATTATTTGTCTTCGGGAAGGCAGTGAGCTGCTGTGCAACAGCTTTCTCTAAATGCTTTGAGAGGAATGTGAGATTTGATATAGGCTGATATTTTTTTTACATTTTCCGGGTCAAGGTTTGGCTTTTTCAAGAGAGGCTTTATTACTGCCACTTTTAGTGAGTTTGGTACACATCCAGAGGATAGGGAGACGTTTATTATGTTCAACATAGGAGCGCCAAGCACAAGAAGTAGCTCTTTCAGTAGTTTAGTTGGAATAGGGTCCAGTATGCAGCTAGAAGGTTTAGAGGCCATGACTATTTTCGTGAATGTGTCAAGAGATACAGGATTTAAAAACTTGAGTGTCTCCATTTATCCAAGGTCCTGATAGTTCTGTGCAGACTTAGGACAACTGAGCTTTGGAGAAATACGTAGATTCAAAGAGGAGTCCATAATTTACTTTCTAATGGTCATGATCTTTTTGTCGAAGAAGTTCATGAATTCATCACTGCTGAAGTGAAAGCCATCCTCTCTTGGGGAATGCCGCTTTTTAGTTAACTTTGCAACAGTATCAGAAATACATTTAGGATTGTTCTTATTCTCCTCAATTATGCTGGAAAAATAGGCTGATCGAGCAGCAGTGAGGGCTCTTCGATATTGCTCGGTACTGTCTTTCCAATCTAGTCGGAAGACTTCCATTTTGGTGAAGCGCCATTTCCGTTCCATTTTTCTGGAGGCTTGCTTCAGGGCTCGGGTATTTTCTGTATACCAGGGAGCTAATTTGTTGTGATAATAGTTTTTTGTTTTTAGGGGTGCGACTGCATCTAGGGTATTACGCAAGTTTAAATTTAGATCCTCAGTTTGGTGGTTAACTGATTTTTGTACTCTGACAATCTTGGGTAGGTGGAGGGAGACTGGAAGGGCATCTAGGAATCTTTGGGTTGTCCTAAAATGTATAGTGCGACATTCGATAATCCTTGGTTGGGGTCTGAGCAGATTATTTGTTGCGATTGCAAACGTAATAAAATGGTGGTCCGATAGTCCAGGATTATGAAGAAAATTTTTTAGATCCACAATATTTATTCCACGGGACAAAACTAGATCCAGGGTATGACTGTGGCAATGCGTAGGTCCGGAGACATGTTGGACAAAACCCACTGAGTCGATGATGGCTCCGAAAGCCTTTTGGAGTGGGTCTGTGGATTTTTCCATTTGAATATTGAAGACACCCAACATTTTTATATTATCTGCCATAACTACAAGGTCCAATAGGAATTCATGGGACTCAGTGAGGAACACTGTATACGGCCCAGGAGGCCTGTAAACAGTAGCTCTAAAATGTGATTGAGTAGGCTGCATAGATTGAATGACTAGAAGCTCAAAAGACGAAAATGCAGTCATTTATTTTTGTAAATTGAAATTTGCTGTCGTAAATGTTAGCAACACCTCCACCTTTGTGGGATGCGCGGGGGAGGCCTCATTTAACACAATAAATTAATCAGGCTTGAGCCATGTTTCAGTCAGACCAATCACATCAAGGTTATGATCAGTGATTTGTTCATTGACTATGACTGCCTCGGAACTGAGGGATCTAACATTGAGTAGCCCTATTTTGAGATGTGAGATATCACAATCTCTTTCAATAATGACAGGAATGGAGGAGGTCTTTATTCCAGTGAGATTGCTAAAGCGAACACCGCCATGTTTAGTTTTGCCCAACCTAGATCGAGGCACAGACATGGTCTCAATGGGGATAGCTGAGCTGACTACACTGACTGTGCTAGTGGCAGACTCCACTAAGCTGGCAGGCTGGCTAACAGCTGCCTGCACCATATCTCATTGTGGAGCTAGAGGAGTTAGAGCCCTGTCTATGTTGGTAGATAAGATGAGAGCACCCCTCCAGCTAGGATGGAGTCCATCACTCCTCAGCAGGCCAGGCTTGGTCCCAGAAAGAGGGACAATTACCTTCAAATCGTTTGGGAGGGGCAGAAAACATTCTTCAACCAGCGATTGAGTTGTGAGACTCTACTGTAGAGCTCATCACTCCCCCTAACTGGGAGGGGGCCAGAGACTCGATACCGACACATCTTTCTAGCTAATTTACACACTGAAGCTATGTTGCGCTTGGTGACCTCTGACTGTTTCATCCTAACATTGTTGGTGCCGATAAGGATAATAATATCCCTATACTCTCTACACTCGCCAGTTCTAACCTTAGCCAGCACCCTCTACAGATTAGCCTTTACGTCGTAGTTCTGCCCCCTGGTAAACAGTGTATGATTACTGGATGATTCTTCTTAAGTCTAATATTGCGGGTAATGGAGTCGCCAATGACTAGGGTTTTCAATTTGACAGAACTAATGGTGGGAGTCTTCGGCGGCGCAGACCCCGTAATGGGTGGAGGAGAGACCTGAGAAGGCTCGGCCTCTGACTCCGACTCGTTGCTTAAAAGGGAGAACCAGTTGAAAGTTTCTGTCGGCTGAATGAGCGACACCGGTTGAACATGCCGACAGCATTTCTTTCCAGAAGACTTGAGAAAATTGTTCAGCTGTGGGGACTGTGCGGGGGGATTTATACTACTATCTGTACTTACTGGTGGCACATACGCTGTTTCATCCTTTCCTACACTTAAATTGCCCTTGCTTAACGATTGCGTCTGAAGCTGGGCTTGCAACTTGGCTATCCTCATCATAAGGCGATAGTTCTCCTGCATATTATTAGTACAGCGACTGCAATTCGATGGCATAGCATTAATATTACTACTTAGTTTTTTCGGCTGGTGGAGGTCCTGTAGAACCATGTCCAGATAAAGCATCCGGTGTGACAAATTTGAATGAAAAAAGTTAAGCGAGGAAAAAAGTAAGACGTTGGTACATTTGTTAAATGCAGAGTTTTGATTAAACAGTTATTAAAAGTAAAAAAAAAAAAATGGCAGCTAGACAAGTAGCATCAAACAGCACAGCAGCACGGAGACAACGCGGAAATGTGATGTAATTTTACTGGCTAGCTGTGTAACATAATTGACGAGAGTTGACTTTGGTTAACTTTGGTTAACATTGCGTTCATCCACCTCTGGCCTGCTGGCTCCCCTTCCTCTGCGGAAGCATAGCTCCCGCTCAGCCCAGTCAAAACTGTTCGCTGCTCTGGCACCCCAATGGTGGAACAAGCTCCCTCACGACGCCAGGACAGCGGAGTCACTCACCACCTTCCGGAGACATTTGAAACCCCACCTCTTTAAGGAATACCTGGGATAGGATAAAGTGTTCCTTCTAACCCCCCCCCAAATTGTAAAGTGGTTATCCCACTGGCTATAGGGTGAACGCACCAATTTGTGAGTCGCTCTGGCTAAGAGCGTCTGCTAAATGACGTTAATGTGCCCTTGAGCAAGGCACTTAACCCTAATTGCTCCTGTAAGTCGCTCTGGATAAGAGCGTCTGCTAAATGACTAAAATGTAAATGTAAATGTTATGTTTATGACCGTGGATGCATTTCAGTCTTACAAAATTATAGGCATGACACAAGATAGGACTCCAAACAGATGTAAATAACAAGTATTGAATATCCAGCAAGATAGCTAGCTACATTTTGTGACGAGTACTGAGGATACGAAGAGGCAGGACGCAGATGGAGGAATTAACAAGGTCAAGGTTTTACTCAAACAATGACAAAGAGAATTAACAAAGAGAGAGTACATGACACGAAGCAAAAACAATCACACGCAACATATTACAGAACAGTCCAGGGCTAAATAGGGGTGGTGATGAGATGATGAGATGCTGGAGGTGATTAGGGTGCGTTGGGTTTCCATTCCAGTGTTGCCGACGTGGTGCGCTCAGACCGGTGGCTCAGTAGACCGGCGAATCAGAGCGCCAGAGGGGAGCAACGGGAGGGGACGTGACAAGTTTACTAGCAAACAGTGGGGAGATACAATAATACAACAATTTACTGTTGTAAATCTCTAAAACTGAAGCTGGTTTTACTATACAAATATTTGCTTAACCGTGCCTGATAGATATGGCTTAGGTAGATACTGCCTGCCTACCTACCTAGGCTAATTTGTACGGTCTGGTCATTCTGCAAAGGTTGAGGGTTATGCCATATTTCTTTCTATTAGGCTAGATATTGTTGTAAATGTAATCTCTGTGCCTGTGCACATGCATACATGTTTAACTAGTCTAACCTAATGTTGGCATGGTTCAACTGTTGTTCAAACAGTACAATAGAGTATAATTGTTTTATTTTTGTCTTACAGATAATAACTTGTGGTGCCTGGGCTTCTTCCCGGAGTGGATTCTAGATAGAGAAACATAATTCCTTTGCCTTCGTGTGTCATTGTAGCAGAACTGTATCCCATGAACTGTATCCCTCTTGAGGGATTAGACATTAAGCTGGATTTCAAGCAGATGACTCATGAGGAGCTGAATGGCAGTTTGATCATGACAAAAATCATCCCACAGCTTTACAAGTATTCACTGAGTTTACTTTATGTTTCTTTGGAATGGTAATTTCATCATGACCACCTCTCACATAATCTGCTGATCACCAGTTCTCTTTGCTACAGATTGTTACACCAGATAATGTGATTCAACCAAAGATTTTTGGTATCCATTACTGGGAGTTACAGGATAGGTACTGTTTGATGTAGCACAGAGGATTTTTGACTAACCTTAGCAATGCCGTCTTTGTACTTGATTCGGGGGAACAGAAGTCTCATAAAATGTCCTTGTCCAGTTGCAGGGGGTCAGTTTGAATTAAGAAAATGCTCCGTTATTAAAATATCTATATTTTTTGCTCCATAAAGTAATCCAACAATATGTGTGCCGTCATCTTGTCTCTTTCAAGTCTTCATGACACCCACCTGTCTCAATCAATGAGATAAGACTTGAAATAGACAAGATGTCAGCAAAAATCTTTGGGTAAATCACATTATCGGGTGTAACAATCTGTAGCTACAGTTCTCTGCACTGAACTGTACTACACTGTTCATACAATTTTTTTGTATGTTACTTTTACCATATAACATTCTTGTTGAATACCAAGTTCTCTTGAGTTAGCATTAAATAGTGTACAGTCCCCTGTATTTTAGAATTTGACAAATAAACAAACATTATTTGGATATCTGAATGTCTAGCATCTGTTTGATGCTACAGAGCCCTGTACAGCTTATATAAATATATTCTGTAAATCCATAAGAGCAGACAAATGCCAAAGATTGATAGAAAATATCCAATATTTATTTTATGGTGGTTCTAAATCAGGGCTCTCCAATCCTGTTCCTGGAGAGCTACCATCCTGTAGGATTTCACTCCAAACCAAATCTAGCACACCTGATTATAATAATTAGCTGGTTGATAAGCAGAACCAGGTTAGTTACAATTGGGGTTGGAGTGAAAACCTACAGGAGGGTAGCTAAATTGGGGAGGATGGGCTTGTGGTAATGGTTGGAGCAGAATAAGTGGAATGGTATCAAATACATCAAACACATGGTTTCAACGTGTTTGATGCCATTCCATTGGCTCCGTTCCGGACATTATTATGAGCCGTCCTCCCCTCGGCAGCCTCCTGTGTGTTCTACATGGTCTTATGCTGAGCCACACTGGCTGTGTTTACACAGACAGCCCAATTCTGATATATTTTCCACTAATTGGTCTTAAGCACATCAGATCTTCAGAACTCATCTGATTGGTCAAAAGACCAATTAGTGAAAAAAATATCAGAATTGGGCTCACTGTGTAAACACAACCATAGTCCTTTATTCGGCTTCGGTACACTGGCAAATGTGTCCGGCATGGTGGGCTGGGGAAGCTGAGACTCTTTGTGTTTATGGCGATGGGCTTGTCATGTCTGCAGTGAAGGGCCAGCTGGATAAAAATCTGCCGAAAGTGGTGTAGGGCTTCTTAACCACCAACTGTTTGGTCCTCTTGCAGAAGATTTGCTGGTACTGCACGTCTCCTGGAAAGACATGGTTATGGTGTTAGCATTTTACACTTTTTGTGGAAGGAACATAGATCGACAAGCCTTTGTTGGTAAAGGTATCAACCGAATGGGACCGGCTAGTGTATTGTTTAGGGACAATGAGGGGAGATTGGGAGCTGCTTTTGAGAGGAAAGATCAGTCAACAAAGTGAATGGGCTGGGGTGCTAAAGAAGTCTTAGGAAGGCAGTTCTTACACAGTATGAATTGTTGTGTATAGAAGATTGAGGAGAAATGGCACCTCAATCGCTCTCATACACAACAATTCATTTACTGTCTAAGCACAACCCTGCACAACCAAAAAAAACCTTCCTCATCTCAAAGTACTGTCTGTAAACTTCCCCCAGCTCATTGACTTTGACAGATCATTCTTGTCAATAGTAGCCCTTTGCAGGGGAATTTTGTAGACGTGTCTTTGTATTGTGTTTTGAGAATCTGCAGAGAGGAGAATGAGGTGGTTGTGTCATTACTGTTGCAGTCTTGATTTTATACCTTTCAGTGTCCCTTGCTGGTTTCTGTCCCACAATGTTGTTGCTCTCCATAACCGCAAGGTGTGTCCGCTCCTTCATGCTTGTGTACTCAAAATGCCCCCGCTTTGGGGTATTGTTTAGCAGGGCACTGTGGAATCACTCCAGATAATCTGAGTTTTACAAAGAGAAAAGGTAAAAAGTAGGGGTGTAACGATCCATCTACTACATTGATGTATCGATTTATATTCCTATGATCCAACTACATCGATCTGTGCTCGGCGAGTTGGCCTTTTGGACAACATATATCGATCTAACATCGTTTTAAAATGTAATAAATCGATTGTATCGATACTAGGAAATAACCCATTGGATTTAAGCACGTCAGACTTTATATGGATGTTTTTTCTTAGCACTTTTAATGATAAAGGCTTTAAACATTACTCGATTCAGTCTGCCTATCCGTGACGTCATCGCGCCAACAGCAGCGCAAAGGCGCAAAGACAACAAAACATAGCATGGCGGACGACAGAGAAGAAGCCGACGAGCGAGAAATTATCAAGCCACCATTGCGGTCCTTACAAGAAACAGGAATCTAGGAAACTTCACCTGCACTGTCCAGTATCCAGGTATTTATTTCAGTCACACTGGTTGAATTTTTGGCTAAAAGGTTACTGAATCGATTTCAAGTCACTGAATCGTTTCGGATCGTATCGTTCTAAATGAACCAATATCGTCCTTGAATCGTATCGACAACCACGAATCGTGATACAAATCGAATCGTTGTTAAAACGAATCGTTACACCCCTAGTAAAAAGAGAAGAGGAGAAGACAAAATGTATTACATTTTATCAGACGCTGTTATCCAGAGTGACTCACAGGAGCAATTAAGGTTAAGTGCCTTGCTCAAGGGTACATCAACAGATTTTTCACCTAGTCAGCTTGGATATTCAAACCAGCGACTTTTCAGTTACGGGCCCAACGTTCTTAATCGCTAGGGTACCTGCTGATTACATGGTCTTGAAGGTACTCTGTGGTTGTCCTCAGGCTACCTCTAACCACCTGTAACCCATAACACAAACACAAACCATACAAACACTACCCAATTCATGTATATACCATGCTTACTGTAAATTGAGCTTAGCCATCAGTTTGTAAATATTTTGGCCAATTTACCTTCACCTTGTGCAGAGCTAGGGGTTGGAAGCGCATGTTGGTGGAATCAGATTCTGTACCACCCACAACATAATAAAGAACAATACACAATTCAAGCAAGGTTACGTTTATACTACCACAGGGAGCAATTGTGGTGCCTTTAACTGTATTTAGACATAGCCTAAATTGTAGTTGAGTTTTTATTAGAATTTGATTATAATTATACACTGTCTTTTTAGGCCTTATCAATAACCTAGTGAATTTAATCTTGCTTATTGATTATGTTTGGCATGTCCATGTCCAGCCTGCAATTTACAGTTGGCCTAGCCGCTATATCAGTGTGAATGCTATAGCCTATGTTTAACAATGCATTTCCATACTGAAGCAATGCAATTAGAACAATGTAGACTGCAAAAATGGTGCATGCTATTTAATGAACTAGGCTATAACAGACTAACATTCCAATTGGAGTTGAAGAGAAAGCAATACATAAAAATCGTAAATACACAAATTGAAGCAACCACATATTTAGCCATGGAGCACGTTCTGATTGGCCAGTGAGGGGCCAAGTCTCGACACACCCACAACTTGTTTATTGATCAAAACCCAGCCCTTTAGCGCGACCGCCAGCAACTGCGGCCATAATTCCGGTTGTGAAAATAGCATCAATATTTCGGACACACCCCAGAACCTACAGCTGCGGAAAAAATTAAGAGACCACTGCAAAATTATCAGTTTCTCTGGTTTTACTATTTATAAGTATGTGTTTGGGTAAAAATAACATTTTTGTTTTATTCTATAAACTACTGACAACATTTCTCCCAAATTCCAAATAGAAATATTGTCATTTAGAGCATTTATTTGCAGAAAATGACAACTGGTCAAAATAACAAAAAATGCAGTGTTGTCAGACCTCGAATAATGCAAAGAAAATAAGTTCATGTTCATTTTTCAACACAATAGTAATGTTTTAACTTAGGAAGAGTTCAGAAATCAATATTTGGTGGAATAACCCTGATTATCAATCACAGCTTTCATGCGTCTAG
Source organism: Coregonus lavaretus (assembly GCF_964263955.1). Classification (NCBI taxonomy): domain Eukaryota; kingdom Metazoa; phylum Chordata; class Actinopteri; order Salmoniformes; family Salmonidae; genus Coregonus; species Coregonus lavaretus. The sequence goes on along the minus strand of NC_140011.1, from coordinate 8,604,451 downwards.
GCATGCTCTCCACCAGTCTTTCACATTGATGTTGGGTGAATTTATGCCACACCTGGTGCAAAAATTCAAGCAGCTCGGCTTTGTTTGATGGTTTGTGACCATACATCTTCCTCATGATCACATTCCAGAAGTTTTCAATGGGGTTCAGGTCTGGAGATTGGGCTGGCCATGACAGGGTCTTGATCTTGTGGTCCTCCATCCACACCTTGATTGACCTGGCTGTGTGGCATGGCGCATTGTCCTGCAGGAAAAACCAATCCTCAGAGTTGGGGAACAATGTCAGAGCAAAAGGAAGCAAGTTTTCTTCCAGGACAATCTTGTACGTGGCTTGATTCATGTGTCCTTCACAAAGAAAATCTGCCCGATTCCAGCCTTGCTGAAGCACCCCCAGATCATCACCGATCCTCCACCAAATTTCACAGTGGGTGCGAGACACTGTGGCTTGTAGGCCTCTCCAGGTCTCCGTCTAACCATTAGACGACCAGGTGTTGAGCAAAGCTGAAAATTGGACTCATCAGAGAAGATGACCTTACTCCAGTCCTCTACTGTCCAATCCTTATGGTCTTTTGCAAACCTCAGCCTGGCTCTTCTTTGCTTCTCATTGATGAAGGGCTTTTTTTCTAGGAGCCTGTTTCGAACCGTCCTCGCTGTGCACTTCACCCCAGCTGCCGTTTGTCATTATTTTTGTAGGTCACTTGATGTCATCCTACGGTTGTTGAGTGACATTCGAATGAGTTGGCGGTCATCCCGGTCAGTAGAGAGTCGTTTTCGCCCTCTGCCGGTCTGTAGCTTTGTTGTCCCCAATGTCTGCTGCTTGACCTTGTTCTTATGAACCGCCGTCTTTGACATTTTAAGGATGGAAGCAACCTGATGCTCACTGTATCCCTCTGCCAGTAAAGCCAAAATTGAACCTTTTCCTCACTCAAAACTTTCGTTTTCAACTCTTTTGGCATGGTCAATAGTTATTATTTGATTAATATTACTTTTGAGGTACTATTAGCACTGTTTTTGCCATCCAGCTGGTCCTATTGCAAGAGGATAGTGATGACCACAGCAGTGGTTTTTATACTTTTCCTCGTTAAATAAGATTTGGTTCATGTCATAACCTAATCAGTACCTAATTCAGTAGAATGAGGTGTGCCTGTGTTGGAATTCAACAGACACTGGAATGGAATGGCTGTCATACATGTAGAGATGCTGATTTAAGAAACATTTGCAGTGGTCTCTTAATTTTTTCCACAGCTGTATAACGTACCGCCAGTGCTAAGATTTCCCATTGCGTTACGTTTGTTAAAATATATCCCAATATCGCTTATCGCCGGGTGTCATGGCAACCTCAAAGATTGTGAATGGAGAGGGAGGGAGGGAGAGAGAGAGAGAGCCTAGCGTACAGAGATGGACAGACTAATGTGCAATCTACCCTATAACCAATAAGCTGGGCTTTCATGGAGTTCATTTCTTCCACGGTGGACCACGCTGGCACCCTGAGCCCAGAGAAAAAGATGCAGCATGGGGGCTTTGACCATGTCCAGTAGAACATGCATAATACATAGCCTGGCCCCTGCCTTGCTTAAGCACACACACACAAGCACTCTGCACACTTACAGAGTACACTGCACAGCATTCTCCTCTCTCCAGGCACCCTGTTATTACCACCATTCATCACAGGGAGAAATTCATTAGAAATCGACCGCATGGCAAGTGTGTAAAACTTAAATAAATAACGTAATGGATAGTCAGCTTACAATAGATAAAGTGGGAATGCGTTGTGTCTGTGTGAAAGCACAATGTATGAGTGTTGTGTTTCATGGTTTTTGTGTGTGGGTTAGCGTGTGCGGTGCAGTGTGTTGTGCTGCTGGGTGGGGCTGATGGTAGTGTGTGTGCGTGCGTGCATGTGTATACCTGTGTTTGTGTGCACACTACTGTATATTTGCCATGTTTTTAAAGTACTGTATGTCAAGGTGACTACAGATGTAGGATCTTCATTTGATCACTCTTTTGTTGCTGAGTATTTTCCTGCACATCAGGAAATGCAAACTTGTAGTGTATTTGAGTTTTTAAAAGGCTTCTAAAATGTCCACTTTTACATTTCAGACTTGATCTGCCCTGACGAAAAATCTACCAACCCCTACAAAAATGTCCATGAATTATAATCCACATAATAATTAACATTTCCTGTTGCTGCAGAACTATTTTCCTGCTTTAGAAAACTTGCTCAAATTAAGATCCTACATCTGTAGAAAAATGTATTTTGCTGTGCTGCTGCATTACTGTATGGAGGTATAGTTCCGTCCACCCACCTTCTTCACGCAAAGATAGACACACAGATAGACACTCTGGCATGTCTGCCAACAGAAATACAATCTGAAACACAACAGATGAATAGACAGAAGTTCAGTGTCTTTATCTGCATGTAAATCAGGTTCTATTTCCAGACCTGTCTTTCTTTTTGTATTTGTCTATTCTTTCTCTTTCTTTTACATTGAACTGTATGGAGAGGAACCAGAGCATAATCAGACCAGATGTTTCCCTCAGATATTCTCTCTCCTTCTCTCTCTTTATCTGGTTCTGTTTTTACTTCTCATTCTCTCTTTTCTCTTCTTTTACTGGAGAAATATGCCATCGCTGTGTGATTCTTAATTCTCTCCTTTGTCCAAGGTCATGGTCCTTGGAGCTTGTCTGAGACAAGCAGGAAGGAAGGCTGAGAGCTTAGACTGAGGCTGGGAGGTCAGGGTGAGACTGTAAGGCTGAGAAATGGGTCTGGTACAGGGATTGAGTGAACAATGAACAGTCTGGTAGGTGAGATCACCACTTAAAGTGAATGTGGATCAGGGCTGCAACAGACGATAGGGATCACAGATGGATTTAACCCCAGAATGACATTGTTTCTGTTGGAGTGGTGAAAGTTTGCATTATGCATTCAATTTGGTTGAGAGAAAAACAAAGGTATACTGCTGTTTGTAGAAAGGCAGGCAGACAGGCAAACAGGGCACTCACGCTTACGTGCATGTGCACATGCACACAAACTCACTCTCTACACACACCTTCCTCGTTAGCCAATCCCACTTGAATTGAGCCTGGACCTCTGTCAGCTCAGAGATGCTTGTCAGTATGTGCTCTGTGAAAACTTCTACACTATTTTTCATCCCAAGCCCCTTGCAATCCCTTGTTAGACTAGCAGACTATAGTGGTGAGTGAGTAGGAAGGGAGACAGTGTCTATGTCCAAAATGGCACCCATAGGGCTCTGGTAAAAATGGGTGCACTATATAGGGAATAGGATGCAATTTGGGACAGCCAATGTTTTCTTAGGGATAGAGCCTTGCTGAACTCCCTCCTCCTGGAACTTGGAACAGAGCCACAGAGGAGACCCTTGACTTAATCCAAACTGATGAAGTGGTGAGGTCATCCAGTAAGGGAGTGAGTCGTATGGGACTCCACTCCAAAACAGTGTGGCTGTACTGTTCCGATGAAGAGAGAGAGAAGACAAAGCCAAAACAATGTCTAACTGCATCACTGGAGTGCTGAGGTTACAGGTTAGTAACACTCACTGACACAGGACAGGATAGTTACGATAGTCACGACTTTCCCTCACAACTTTACCTCGTGACTGGGGAGGGGGTGTAATTGCAAGGGACAGGGAGTGGGGACATTAGGTCTCTAGTTTAAAGGGAACTTTTGGGTAGGGGTGTCCCCCTTCTGGAAAAATGACTGGAGTGAGTCACAGAGATGACTAACAACCCAGTTAGCACATTTGATTCCTTGGAAGTTGTGGGAATGTATGTTTTTGGTTTCACATTGAATGTGTGTTTTTTTGCCTGTTCTGGGAAAGTTTATTTTTAGGTTGCAGGGAGGTTCTGTTTTACCCTGGTCCCTTGAATGTTTTCCTGGGAGGTTTTATTAACGCTCTGAGAATGCAAATTATAGGTTATTTGGAGGTTTTTTAATAACTTCCTTTCACTTACACTTTTAATAACACTGCTAGCTTATTTAGAACTCCAAGCACAGATAGGACACATGGAAGTACATGTACTTAGGCATTAATAATTTAAACAATTCTTTATTGTGACACAGCATCAGTGAGATTCATACCTATACTCTTCTGTTCTCTATTCACGGAATTAGTCCAATGCACCACCAGGATGGAGTTAGCATGCCATGTTTTTGTTTTGTATACAAAGCAGTTCATTTTAGTATATTCAAACAGACCCCATTTCAAAGGAAACAAGCACTCAGTAAGAGCAGGTATGGCCAATTAGTGGGCGGCGGCCAACACACCTGAACACACTTAACAAGATAGAGGTTAGATTTTTTTAATGCTGACAATGGAATGTATATGTTTTTAAATAACATTATTAGAACGTTCTCTGAATGTTACTAAAGTTTTTTTGTAGTTTTCATGGAATGTTTTTAAATAACATTCTTATAACACTCATTACTAACATTCTCTTTTTATGGAAAGTTTTCTTAATGTTCTCGAAACAATTTGAGAACATGACTTTAAATAGGTAGGAAACGTTATGCTGAAGTACTGAAATTCCCACAGAAGAACGTTGTTTCTCAACATTCTTGGAACTATTTGAGAACATTTCCAATGTCAAACCAGTTGGAGAATGTTCCTAGAACATTACATGTAACCATGTTTTAACTTTTAGGAAACATTCTGTTAAAGTAATAAAATACCAATTATCCTACGCCATTCCCAGAAAGTTGTGGGACATTTGTATGCAAAATAACCATAGGACAACCACGCTCTCACCAAGGTCTAAGAAACATATGGTTCTCAGAACATTATGTGCTAGCTGGGGATATTAAAGAGATTCTCTGGTATTTAGGTATACTTTTTAGTCAGTAGTTCTGAAAGTAGCACTCACAAGCCAAAAGGGGTCCCCGATAATTGCGTACTACGTCACATATGTGCAGATATGTGCACCACGTCATTGCTGTTTCTCTCTCTCTTGCCACATTCAAAACAACTGGGAACTCGGAAATCTCCAACTTTAGACTTAAGTGCATTCAAGACAACTGGGACCTCGGAAAGAAACAAGCTCCGACTGGGAAAAATAGTTTTGAATGTTCATCCAACTCGGAATTCCAACTCGGGAACTCTGGCTTCTTTCTAGAGCTCCGACTTTCCGACCTGAAGATCACTGACGCCATGATTTGACCTCGTATTTGACCTCACAAATTAATTGCACATAAAAATACAGGGACACTGCAGACACTTTGTGTAATAATTCCTCAGTTTCCTTAGTCTGAGTGGTGTTGGAGGAGTTGAAGTCAGATGAACTCCCTAAGTATCTGCCTCTTTGGTTAATCCCCATTCAGCACACAGGCTGCTGTCTTTGCTGAGCCATGTTGACTACTCTCTTGTCCACCTCCCCAGCATGCACCTTCCACCTCCCAGAGGCCACACAAATGGATTCCTCAACAAAAATCTTCCTGGATGTATGGTCGGTCCTCTCACAGTCGTTAGTGTCAGGGGAGAGGGAGGGAGGGAGGGAGGGAGGGAATAAAGGATGGAAGGATGGAAGGCTGGTGCTGGCTCTAGGGTTGGGGCTGGGTGGCAGCCAGTGGCATAAATCA